>NW_010429771.1:84083-86159 GCF_000710305.1 Buceros rhinoceros silvestris | reverse complement strand
CCCTATAATATTTTTTTAAAATATTTTCACCCTGGAAGAGATTTCCAGGACAGAATTTTTTTTCCTGAACTGATAAATCTTTGCAAAGCTGCAATCAACTTCAAAAGGAACTTAAAATGAGATGTGTCGTGCATTCCTGTGACAAGGAACCATTGCACTGCCTATGTCCCTTATGAATGAGCACGACTCATTTCTCACTTGTTTACGATGAAAATATGGCTTTAGAGAATTGAAATGTCAAATTCAATAGAGCCAGGATTTACTAAACTAAACAAACTCATTTTCTCCCCTGCTCTTCAGAATTGCCCAACAGTTTTCTTACTTCGGACTTGTCAAGCTTTTCCCGCCTATTTCCTAAATTCCTCTTTCACAGATTAATATAACACACGTCAATCTCATTTTTAAAAGGCAGATTATACTGACTAATTCTAAGTTAACTACGTACCCAGAAAGTCTCATACTTCTTACAGTTTTTAGTTTGGTTTTTTTTTCTTTTGCATACCTGAAAAAAGTTTAGCCAAAAAAAAAAAAAAGCCCTGAGGAACCTCCAGGATTCAACCGTTGGACTTCAACTGATGTGCTTGTAAAGCCTGAGAGTAACATCCTGGGGACTAGTTTGAAAACATATTGCGAAACCATGGATAATATTTGTAGACAAAGAAGTAGCAACATTCATAATAGTCATGGTTAATGTGCACAAGAAGTGCACATTACTGGGTGTGTCTGTGTCTTCTACTGTTTCATGGGTATATATAACTAAAATAATCAATAAAAACTTAGAATTTTCAAGCTAGGCTCTACCTGTGAGCTGCAGAAGATAGTCCTCGTTAGTACAGATTCTCCGAGCAGTGAACAAAACACCCACGATACCTGCATGCCCTGCACAACACTTTACACCCTGCAGCTGTATGAAACCAGTGGACCCATCAACAAACCTGACCTGGGTTAACTGAAACCAGAGGTTTGCATTCTCTTCTTTTAAAACCAGAGGAACACCAGTAATTTTTTATTTTATTTTATAAACCAATAGCTTTATAAACATACAATAACCCAAATAAATTATATTTGTGTTCAAATATCATTTCAAGGTTTTACACTGAATGTTATTTTGAGTTTAGAGCTGAGTTTAGGACACATTTAAAACTCAAACCACTCTAATTACAAAAACATACCAGCTTGATTTTCCTATCTTATACTGTAAAGAAACTTATAAAATTTAAAATTAGATCCCTAGACTGAAGGAAAGCAAAGTAAACAAAACACAGGGTAGAATACAAAACTAATTTGTAGGGAGCCTGAAACACCTTTGTTTAGACAAGCTTCAAAAGTACAAGTCTTTATTTCCTTTATTTTTTTATTTCCCCTGATTAGGGAAGTTCCAACTACATGTTGACTGCCATTCAACACAACACGTTGATTTTAAGCACACAAATATATTTCACCAGAGATAATCACGGTGTGGGGAATCAAAGCAATTTTACTGTCTAGCTCTCATGGAAATAAAAATCTTTACTCATCGGGGCCTTTATAGCTGGACTGTCTCCCCATCAAAATAGACAAGATCAGTGATGAACTGTGAAAGACTAAGGAATCTAAACCAGGTGCTTTTAACAATGTTAACAAAATTAAACTATACTGAACTTAAAATCAAATCTACCAAATACTAATGATTCAACCCAGTGGCTGCCTCTCCTCAACACCCTTTAGTATGCTAGCTCTCCTCAGCCACTTCTCTTTCCATGGAAATACTCTCATTGCCATTCTCACAAGAGAATGCATCTTCATCACTGCTAGTTCCAACTTACCCCTGGAAATGCCTGTTTTACAAGTTTATTCTGAATTCAGAACTGATGTGATTAGAGGACAGACTCAATAATTCAAAACCACCAGCAAAAACCACTGTAGAAGATAAATGACAGCTCTCTACAAAACACAGCATTATAACCTTTGTAATTCAGACACCTTGGGCTCAATGTTCTTACTGATCACACCAACATAAATCGGAGCTGACTCCTCAGTGTTGCTCAAGTGTATAATTGTTTTGGACAAGAGGTAAGAGCCTTTCAATACTCTTTC
>NW_010429771.1:14563-84003 GCF_000710305.1 Buceros rhinoceros silvestris | reverse complement strand
TTCCCATTATTGGCCTACAGAGCTGGTTACCAAATGGCACCATCCCATACCTTTCTAGCAGGATTCTGAAAAAACAGAAATCAGGATGGTAAACACACAAATTAATAACATTTTCCACCATTACCCCGGTAGTGGTAGGCACTGTAATGGAGTTTAAAGAAGGTGTCCAATAGTTACAGTAGTAGGCTTCAAAGTCAGAGGACTGAGAGATCCTCTACCATTAAAGTATTATTAGTAATCTAGCTGATTTCCAGATATCTTCCAAAATGTCCTGGAAACAGACTTCCGAAGTCAAGACCAGTGATGAAAATCACTTGATATAATAAAAACCTAAGTTATAACTCTGCACACAACAGAGCTTTATAAGTGAGTTAGTTCTTAGTAGATAACTGGAATAACTAGATGACTAGCTGTTAGAAAGCCAGTTACAAGAAAAATTGGTGTTTCCAATTATTTTCCAATCATTCCCAAGGATTTTATCAGGCAGCACAAATCCATTATGTGGAAGTCAGTCCAAAACAGAGGGGGTTGGTTTGTTTGTCCCACTCCTCCTGTTCTCTTGGAACGGCAGCTAGCTAGACTGCCTTCTCCATGTGCTGTACGTACAGTGGATCAGGTTTTGCTGCCAGACGCTGCGAAGCAAGGACAGCTCAGTACATTCTTCCTCGCATGAGGGCTGAAAGCTGACTCATGCCCACTGCCTCAGTCCAAAAACAATCCTGTAATGCTCTGAAGGACCATTGTAGACTGGAAAATGTAGTGGAAGAATCACCTTACCCTTTCAAGCGTTACCTCTCACCTCATAGATGTGACCATCATTAGTGCCATATGCTCACAAGCAATCCTCCAGCCCATAAAACCTGAGAAATGCAAGATCCCATTCAGTGCTCGCTTACAGAATCAGATAAAAGAATATCTCCGGTGAGGTCCAAGAAGTTACATTGGCCTGACAGCAGTGCTGGGGAGAGGCATAAATTGTCCATGAACAATATTTTAATAAAAAGATCCATTTTTAACTCATTTTCCAGCATCATCAGCCATTCCAGTTTCTCTACAGTTGTCCTTGTGGCCCATTTTCTAGGCGATTTCTGGACTCTGTGTATGTGTAAAGACCACTACTTGCGACAAACTCCATCAGAAAATACTTATCTCTAGCAAATCACCCACTCGTCTCTTTTCCCCTTAGTGTCCTTGTAGCAGGCAGTTAATGAATTTAGCAGCAGTGAGCTTAAAGTGATACTTATGGAGAACTCGTTGCTAATACATTGCTCACAGTAATTCTTTCAAGCAGAGATTACAGGGGAGGAATGGCAAAGACTTCTCGACTTTTCCATTCTGGTTTGATTTGGGTTTGGTAATTTTTTTTTCCTAAAGCAGATTTTAAAGAAACAACGAAGGTTGCTTCAGTGTTTCATGAGTTTTCCTTCTCTTCCCACTCAAGCCCATGCTGCTTCTAGTCTGGCTGCATCAGCAGACTGGCTGGTGCAGCAAGCTCCCTTTCCAGTAAGGGCTTGGAGTGGATGCTCCAGGGATCCTGAGGATGGCCCTTTGCTGCTCCCATAGGCCGATGTGGTTTCTCAGCAACAGGAATCTCTTGTTGACTGCCTTGTTCTTTCTCCTCTTCTGCCAAAGTCTTTGCTGCTTTGTCGTATGTTATAGGCTGTTCTTCCACTGGAGAAAATGGATAGGTATTACTGAAAGCCATTTGAGAAGCTTTGCAACATCTAAGCTAAAAGAAAGCTAATGGCAGCTTTGAGAGAGGAAAGCTATGAAAGGAAGCAGAGAATTGTGTTCAGAAAATTACAAAACCAACTTATGTCAAAAGAATGAAATAAAAGGCAAAGTCAAGAACTTGTTTTAGGTTTTAAGAAATTACTTGTCCTAGCCAAATTTCATGGTTTTCTGTTTTAATACATAAGAATAGGGAGAAAAGCATGCCTAAGGCAGGAAGATTAACTGCCTGGCAAAATTAAAGCCCCTGCTCCGAAGTGGAAAGGTCTTAGAATTATTCCCTGGCATGGTATAAGATCTTCCTTTAACATGCTGGAAAAGTTATCAGATTATTTACCAGTCTTGTGGCCTAAAATGGTTGAGCCAACTAGGAAAAAATCAGACACCTGCCATGGGAAATTTCTGTTCCAATAGCTGGATTGGATAAAACTATAAATGAAAACAGAGCCTCCTAATGGGAAACATCAGGCATCCTTTGCTAGACGGTACAGATCTACACATGTTCACAATATTAGTCCAACCAAGTAAACACGAGGTATATATTCTAATGATTCATAAAGTGACTTCCCAATATATGTCTAAGGACAGGATGGGCAATTCTGAAAATTTCACAAGATGCCTGCGTATTCAAGTATCCTGAAAAATTTGTCTTTGTGTATTTTTAAATGACTGATGCCAGGGTTCTCTAGTAACTTCTGTAGTTACAGGGTATATGTGTAAATAAGGCAAATGATGAAGCATATCAGTCTTCATCAGTTCTCATCATCTGAGCAGTTAGGAGCTTCTGTTGCTACCTACAAGACAGCATTTCCTAAAACTTCAGCTGGTAACCTGTGGGCCATGGAAGCCCGTTGTCTGCTTCTGTGCTGCCTCCTGTCTTTGCACCATGGATGGGAGGCATATCTCCTCCACTCACCTCAACGTTGTTTAAGCACCAAATACTCCCCAAGCAGTCAAACACTTTGTTTAACAAAAAAACCCCAGCTGCCGCAAGGAAAAGTTGTCTGGGGAGACCTGGACTCTTCACATCATTTCACTAGTCTTCCCTGAATGAGTAAGGACAGTCAGAATACATCACTCTGCAGATATACATTCCCCTTTAGATGGGCGTAACTTCACTTGCAATGAAACAAACCTATGAAGTTCTATATAAATGCAAAAAAAAAAAAAAGATATTACTATCACAGGAAGCATGTGGCTTCTTAGGAGTGTGTAAGCCCTGTTGTAGTGTAATGCGTCATCAATAATATGCACTGAATGGTCTCTCACAGTAATTCAAACATGGCTTCTGCTCTGCACAGCAGCTTTAAACAGTCCAGAAATACAACTTTTATTTCTCTGTCTCCTCTATAAGCCACAAAAAAAAAAAAAGATATTACTATCACAGGAAGCATGTGGCTTCTTAGGAGTGTGTAAGCCCTGTTGTAGTGTAATGCGTCATCAATAATATGCACTGAATGGTCTCTCACAGTAATTCAAACATGGCTTCTGCTCTGCACAGCAGCTTTAAACAGTCCAGAAATACAACTTTTATTTCTCTGTCTCCTCTATAAGCCACTGCTTCTGCCAGTACAAAGGTGAAGAGAGATCTAATAAGGAAGGAAATCCTACTCACCATATTCTGAAGGACAGGCAGGATGAGGATCTGCTGTCTCACACTCAATTAGATCAACCGCTTTAGTCTCCAGAGAACTGTTACACTCCTTAACAACCACACACTGCAAATACATACAATATGCCAAAATATACAGAACCCAAATTAATATAAAATGAACCGGTTTTCTGAAACCCAAGAGACAAACTAGAAGGGCCACATGCTCCAACCAGAGCAGGGGGAAAAAGGTCATTCTGGCTTCTAGGATGACCCTTCCCCTGCAGATAATTAAACATTTGAGTTGATGACAGTCCTGGCCTTTCTTTGGGAAGTATGCAGTCCCAATCTAGTAAAGAACTACTCATTCTCTGTCCTTGAAAATCAACCTTTCCAGATGCAAGAAAAAAAGTTAATGAAAATAAATCCTCTCCATAGTACTGAGGGCCACTTTAAAAGTATTAAAAAGACCTGCAACCAGACAGCAGGAAATCCTGTCAGATTTCCTAGGAAAGGGAAAGGAAGCAAGCCTCCCTTTCTGGCTCTCAGCACCACCTGGGGGGTGAGGTTCCATCGTCCCATGGTGACAGCGGAAGTGACATGTCAGAACCAGAAGACAGGACCCTCTGGAGGAACACGCTGAAAAGACCAGGGGGGAAAACAGAACAAACGGGAGCAGGGGAGAGCAACATGAAGCATTGTGCTGAGATATTATAGAATTATATGTGGTATAAAGGCAGTAAAGGTGGGATGTTTAAAGAGCAGAGACAGGGAAGAAGATAAAACTTTGTAAATAAGATGTTGCAGTGGAAGGACAGACAGATTCAGTGGTCCATGTGAGTAATTGGTGGATTTATGTAGGTGGATCACAGATGTAGCAGGTGTGACTATTTAGGCATCAGTTCATTTACATAAAATCTGTAGGTTAACAGCTGCTAACCCACGTGTTACAGACCCCCAGAGGAGATTCAGCTACACAGAGTTCTGCAAAATATCTTTGACTCAGCAAAGCAGAACGCTTGCTGGATAAAAAGTCTCGGAATAGCATTAAACTGCATGGATGTGCAGAAGCTTACCAAGGCTTACATATCTCTAGGACAAACCTAGCCTGTCTTAGGGAACCCTAATACAAATGTGAAAAAATACCCAGGCATACGCTCAGCTAAATGTAGCCTCACCTGGCAGAATAGAGGTAGTAAAGAGAATAGTGAATATCACTGGTACAATTTACAGGTGTGGTTTCAGTATCAAAACACCTAGCATTTGATGTGTGTGAGAGTGTAAAATCTTGTTTTCCTCTACCTTAACCTAGATGGGCAAAACCGAGAAAGTCTATGCACTCTCTCTCCACAGCCTCACAAATGAGCAGTAGCACTATGGGCTACAAAAGGAGTGAACTTCATGAGCTCTTCAGAGTTCCTGCATCATCCAGTGCCCATACAAAGTCCTCCATTAGGATTAATAATGCTGTGTAAATCAATAGCACCCAAAACCCTATTCCAGTACCTTAAGAGCTGAGGAGCTATGGAGTTTTCTATCTCCATGTAGTGTAATCCTTTTTTTTTTACATAAAGCTCCCCGATAATCCACTTCAAGTGAACAGTAGAAATGGACAACTTCCTGGTGCTTTTTGGCAGCTCTACAGTTTCTAACCTGAGTGCACACAGGCATGAAGTTCCAGTGAACTTAACACTCAATGGCTACATCAGCACAGAGAAAACTGCGTCCATGGAATCACGGGAATCCATTACCATGTAAGCAGCGGTAATTAGCAAAGGGTCAGCGATTTCCTCTTCTAGCCTGCAACAAGCTATTTGCAATAAATTACTTTATTAATGTATTTGAAGTCTCCCAGGGCAGAATGCATGATGAAATTCAACACAAGTATGTAATTGATGAGTAGCTTGGATTTGTTTTTGTTGATTCAGTCCATTGCTTAGCTGTCTAATTACGCCTATAATCAGCAAAATCGTCGTTGACCATTGGCATTAACTGTAGGGACAACAGCAGGTGGGGGCAGAGCTGATGAGCTGTAGGCCTCCTACAGCACTGCTCCCAGGCAATGAGCTGTTCTCTGTCCCAACACACATTTCTGATCTTCCCAGCCTCACGTGTTTTGCATGCTGTGGTTTTTGTGTCTGCCCTTAACAAATGATGGCATCATTCTGATTCAGTAATTTGCTGTCCAGTATCTGGAGGAACAAAGTGCTGGGAAAAAAAGGTCCACAAGATTATGCAGTTGACCAACTGACAGGTTTTTTTTTTCGAACAGTAAGTCTTAACCAAGGAAAGGTCAATTCAGTACAAACATATGCTTGGTAGTGTGTTTCAGTGGCTTCCCACCCACAAATCCTGCCAAACACTCAATCTAAACCATTTGTGAAGCCTTCTTCAGGTTGATTAAAAATACGTCGATTTGCACTACAAATATTCCATGATATTCAACCCCTCAAACAGACTCCTGAATAGAACAAACTTATCTCTTTCTGGACTCAAAGATTTGGCACGAGGTCCAACTGCAGGCCATTTAAAGTCAAATTCTTTTGTGACCATGACTCTTGTGCACATGGTTCTTGTACCATTCCAGCTACAGTTGGAAGGCTTTAGAAACTTGCAATAACACCTACACTAGAAAAACGTGTGCAGTTACACTAGTTAAAAGGTATGTGTCTCTCTAGAGTTAATCGTCATCCCATAGAAGTATAAACTTTTCCAGCAATCTTTTCCACTGGCATAGCTGTGCTTGTTTTGAAGAGCGTATGCTGCTTAGCTAACGGGATGCTACCTGGACAAGTACGGTGCTACCTGCATTACAGCAGCTCATTATTCAGGGATGAATGATACATGTGTGCAGACAAGCTCTCAGGGTAAGTCATACCATTCTGAGAAAGGAGCCTCAGGCTGGGCACAGAAGTAGACACAGATGACAATTATGCCATTTTTGACAACTTCAAGTTTCAATTGCAACCACCCTGCAGTGTAATGTCATTTTAGTGCCGGGGAGAATTAGGTCCTTAGATCAGATATCAAGGGGCCAAATTCTCCGATGCAACTTCAAAAAACAACAACAGAAATAGGCCAGTTCAACGAGCTCATGATGGCATTTCTACATAGACCAGTGTAAAACTGGTATTTTATATTGACTCAAAAGCTGCTCAGTAACATCCTGGTTGGTTTTCTTTACAAGGCAGCAGCCTCTAATACAAAGACATTTAATTTCATCAACCGCCAAAATAAAGTTCAACATCTCATGTAGCACAGACAATACTTGGTTTCCAAGAAGCCTTTTTTACAGAGGGCATACTTTCCTGTGAAAATAACGCCGTGATATGCCATGTCATCACATTGCCATTTCCTTAATTTAGAACACAGTTCCCCAACTGTTGTGTTCAAAGCTAACAATAACACTGGCTAATGGCTGCAATACACTCAGGCAGCTGTGAACTTTGAGGGATAACAATGAGGTAAGATGAACTAGGGTTCACTGCAAAGCACTTGATGACTCTAGCAGTTATTTAATTTATTTAAGATGTGAATTATTTGATGGATAATCTCAAGTGGATCCCTAACACTCTTTGATCCTTCCTGCTTCCCTCTCCACTCCATATTAACATAGTTACCCGAGACTTGTTGCTGGTAGTTGTCATGTTCTCATTGTCAGCGCAGCTGCCGGCATCTCTTATCGCTTCTGCGTAGAGATTCTTCTTATACAAGTTCTGACTTCTGCAACAGAACAGAAAGCTGAAACAAATTATTTTGCTTTGGGAGGAACAGATGCTGCTTCCTTTCACACGTTATTCTAGAAGTATTTATTGAAGGGACATATATTTAGTTTTCTATCATCGGTTTGAAAGGGTCTATTACTGCGCAGTGGTTCACAAAAAGCTTGCCGGAAACAGAAGTCAGTAAGAAGTGAACAAATGTTTGTTCTAATGTGCCATCTGTAAAGGCTCATTCATTAGAAAAAAAATAGGCCTCATAATTTTAACTACCCCTTTCCATTTTCTCATGTTATCTATTTATAATGCATTCCTCATAAAGATTTAGGTTTCAGCCAATACAATGAAGCACAGATATAAATACCTGACTGTACTTTTGTGCACCATTAATAGTTACAACTATGAAAGTCACTTCTGCACCCGTCTTCATCATCTATGAAAAACAACAACCTCAGAAATTACTGTAAAATAAAGAAATGGAAAGCTTCAAAAAGCTTGGGACTAAGACATTTCCAGGAAAAAGTATGACCAACAGAATTAGCTCAAAGGGAAAAAAAGCCAAAAGTACAATCAGGAGTTAGAAAAGGATATGAATAATCAGCTCTAAGTGGCTACTTCCATAAATTTAAAAACTGTTATTTTTGCAGCTGAACAGCAACCCCTCGTTAGGCAGTATTAAAAGCCCATATGGGTCCCAACATGGTCATAAGAAAAAGAGCTCATTTACACTGCTTGAGCTCCAAATCAGGACATCTTTACTGACTTTATATACATGATTTTTCTCCTTCTAGACATCAGCTAACAAGATTAATGCTACATTCCTCAAATTCCCAAAGTCTCAGGTTATAACATCATTTTACTTGATCTATTTTAAATGAAATATAATAGACACATTTGCAAGAAAACAGGCATTTTCCTTTTATTTCTACATCCCATTCATACACTAACTGGGAAAGCGCGTCTGCAATAATCATCATATGTCGCTCCTTTCATGAAAATACAATATTTTGCTAGAAATGAGAAAGACCTGTCTCCACCATGGGTTTTCTCCCCAGATTCTCTGTAACAGGTTCCTGTGTATTCAAACATTAAAAAAAATAGTAATAATTGTCTCCAGTAGAGGATTAGACTGGCACTGCTAATAGAAAATCAAATAGGTGTCAGATCTGAGGGTATATCCACAGAACAGAATGCTAAGAAATATGGTAAATTAGTCCAGTTGACTTTTCCTGACACTGTGGCAAGGCTGTTGTTCATGCTTCGTCACCTGGATGGGCTTGTTCTGCATTGCAGCTCATAACACTGATAAAACTCAAGCCCATTACTCAAGAGTTATAAAATCCATTGCACAGAGCTCATGCACAGGCATGGTCCTGAGGGGGATGCCCCCTCAAGAGGATCACTAATTCTACATCTTACTTTACAGCACGCGGAGTAACAGATGCCAGATGGACTTGGCAGGCACGGGAGTCTTCATGTGTGACTGAGCACAAGCAGACAAGGCAGTGAAATCTAGTTGACCGAGCATGGGCAGGAGGCCAAGAATTTCTCAATCCTAATCCCAGTCCTATCATCGATTTTTTTGCATGGCCTTGGATGGTTGAGGTGGAGGAGTTGTGGGTGTTAAATCTGTGATTCACATTTTGGTTCTTTGTTCAAAAAGAGTTGTTTCCTTGCTTCCCAAGGAAGATAGGAAATTTGGCATACTATACAGCCAGACTACGTACCTCGAAGGAAGAATAACACAATGCTCTTCAGCAGACTACAATCATTGAACAGACCAACAAAACACTTCGGTATTCTTGGCCTCCAGTTCACCCTTTTTTCAAATTGACAGGTGTAGATCTCCTCTAATTAAATGGAGATTATCATCTCCATTTTACAGGGGAAGGAACAGGACTATTAGAGTCTTCATCTTCGTTTCAAAATACAGTAGATTGTGTGAAAAAGCAGTATGGCATTTTCAGCCCAACTACTGATTTCCAGATTCCAGTGAAATAGGAATTTTAGGTCAGTGGTTTCATTTTGATCTAGTTATGATAGTAATAGCTGCAGAACAAATTCAGTCAAGCATGTAATTGAAAACTTTGTGTTGAGGTAAACAGTTATAGTGATCAAAAGCATTTGGCAATAAAGAAAGGTAAATCAGGGAGAAACGACAGGAGAGGGGAAAGGAAGAGAATGAGTATCTTCACATCTTAAAACCAGCCATATTCTGGCTATTTTTCATGACAGCTTATATGACATATACAGGAAATAGAAGAACCTCAGAATTTTTCTATTCTGTATGTATCATTCCATTGAGTAGCTTCTGAATCCTAGGTCATGAGAATAAACCAGGCTGCACTTAGTTAATTCTAGACCTCTACCATTAGTTAATAGAAATAAGAAACTTGGCAGCTTCTCTACTTTCATGGGCTAAATATGCTAGGAACCATTAAATAAGAATGGAAAATATCAGCTTCCATAGTTAACTTCTGTAGCTTAAATTTTTATGCCTAATTTTAAAATTAATTTAAACAAAACCTCTGCACACAGAGGGCAGGTCAGCCACAGCAGTAGACTCTTGATTTGGCTGCTGTCTGGCCTGTTGTTTATTTCCTTTTAAATATAAATATATTTTTAAACAAGAGCCTTTGAGAACAGTTATCTGCCAAGGTCATAGCCATAAGACTCTAACCTATTAAATGCTGAATGTCCAAGGGACATCAATGACATTTAATTTCACATCAGACTGGGTTCTTAAATGGTGAATGCAGAGATTCTTTTTGCCATGAGAAGAATCCCAAACCTCAAAATTTATTACAGCCATGGAAAATGACAGGGAGTGCTTTTCAGAAGATGTGCCTTAGGCTCACATCCCTGATTTTACTCTTTCTACCGTCAGGAAACCTGTTTTCCCATTCATTGCTGGAGGCACCACTGTAGAATTTTGCTATTGGAATCTTAGTATGTTGCTTTTCTCAAGGGCAAGGAAACTTTCAAGTGCTGATTTACACTGAAAAGGAAGCAAAACTAAACTAATGGGATAGCCAGCAGAGAAAAGCCAAACCCTACCACGACAGTTTCAGACATCTAAAGCTCTCAAGGGAACCCAAGGCAGAAGTATATAGCATGCTCCTGAACTCTCATCTATACAAATTACAGCTCCTCTTCAAACCTAGTAAGGTCTATTCTTCTTCCTCACACACACGTCACTCACTGACACCAACGTGAGTACTGCAGGCAAGGAACATGCCGGCACTTTATGAGTTATTCATCGATCAAGTTCCTGAAAAGCAAAAGAGTAGCAAGGATGACATGGCAATTTCCACTAGCTGAGGAACAGCTCACGTTCTTCACCGTGAGCCCTCTGTGAAAGCAGCACCTCCGTCCCTGTGCCACACCCTCGCGATGTGTGTTTGGAAGCGCTACCTGTGGCAGTAGGCGGCCAGGAGCCCCAGCAGCAACAGGAAGACGAGCGCTGCTATGCACACTGTGATAGTGATGTTCCTCCTCTTCACCCGCTCGGCGTGCTGCTGCTCCCACCACTCCAGATCGCTGAATTGGCACCGCTCCCCGACATAGCCGGTCACACAGCTGCCAAAAGGAAGCGAGCACACTTTGTGACTGGCAGCAGAGGAAAAACCCCAGATCATCACTTCACTCACCTTGCGTATTGATTTACCATTGGCAACAGCTAAAGAAATACCTGGTTGAATTTAGTAGTGGTGAAAACAAAATGATTTTAAAGGAATGGCTGCCAAGATCTGTAGACATCAATACCAGAAGACTTTTTTTTTACTGTAAAGCTATTGAATCACCTATAGAATTATACAGAGAGATTACAAGAATTATACTGAGAGATTATAAACGATAGGGAAAAAAATTCTCTTAAATCCTGCTGTGTGATTAGTGTTTCCCTAAGATTTTCCATTTAACTGCTGCAAGCTTCCCTTTCTTTGAAATAGGCAGTATAGAACTCGCTCATATTTTCAGAGTGAATTTGTTAAGGAAATCAAATTTTAATCTGAACCCTTACTTTAAAATAAATGACGAATGAAAGTGGTTTTTTTTCAAAAAAAACCCCCAAACCTCATGTGAGTTAGAAGTATCTTTATAACTTAGTTTCAATACAAGCTTCTTCTGTAGGCATTTTTTGTTTATTTGTTTGTTTTTACCATTGTAAAACCCAACACAGAAATATCCTACCAAAACCCCTAAAATGAAAATTACTAGGAAGTGAGAAATACATCTCAGGCTAGTTTTACTGTACAAGGTGAGAGACATAAAAAAGGAAATTAATAAATGTAAAAAATGAAAAGTCTACTCAATTCTTATCACTCTAGTTTTGCTAAAGTTAAAAAAGTGATAGTCAAATGAGAAGAAGCAGGATTTGACCTGCTTTTAGCTAATGTTGTGAAAACATTATATCAGCATTCATTATTAAATCAGGTGCAAGCACGCTCATTCTGTCACAAATTAGAACGCATATATGTCAGAAAGCAGAAAAATGCTGATTTTTCAAATACAAGATCACAAATTCCAAACAAGCTAGAAGATCTACTTTCTACTGTAAGAGCTTTTACTAATTAAAATTTAGTAGTTAAAACACAAATCACATTTGGTATGTGAGTTTTGCTAGATATGTTGGCTAGATAACATTTTTCCAGGACTTCGTTCTGGTATATAATAATATTACAGGCTACATGAATGAATGCTGCCATCTAGTGAGAGTTCAGCAAGGTCCACACACAAACCCCGGCCCCCAAGAAAACGGCTAAGCACAGTTATGCCTTAATTTTTTGAACAGCCTCCACTTCCAGAACGGAATATGTGCTTTTGTCTTCTTTCCATGCACTAACACCGAACAAATAAAAGAGAACAAACCCCAGTTTGAAAGTTCTGCAGTTGTAGACTTTTCAGTTTCAATAGAAAAAACTCAATGTGGTGAAAACCCAAGATTTCAATGCCTCTAAAATTTACGCTAAAAATTCATTACAAATACCAGAGATGACCGTGAATCTATCTCCTGTAATGGCTTTGCCCAGGGGCTGTGCTGAGCTTGGGAAATCCATGCACAAAGCATCCGCTTCATTCCTATGTATGTACATGAGAGACATTCTTTTCATATTCCTGCATACGCAGAGGTCTGTAGGCAGCAGAGACCACTCGTATTTGAAAACAAGAAAGCCTAGGATTTGACCGGGCTTGCAGGAATGGCCTGGTACAGAGATTCATGCAGTGCAGAACAAGGAAGATACGGAGGAACGCTGGGTCAAATAAATCCTTCAGCACAAATCTTGCTCTCCTCACCCCAAGGTTACACCAGTGTCACCCAAGTTACTGAGACACAGAGGGAGATTTGCCTACTGTGGAACAGCACCCATCCGCTACTTGCCGGGTGAGACCCCAGGGGTAGAGGCAAGCTTTGCATTTGTCCCACTGGAAACTCTTTTATGCTTGTTTTTGAAGGAGTTTATTACACAAATTCGAATATAATCACGTTATGCGATTAAACACCAGCAAGAACTACTTACTGGAGAGAGTTCAGCGAAGGGTTACAAAGGTGATTAGGCGACTGAAGCATCTCTCTTACGAGGAAAAGCTGAGGGACCTGGGTCTGTTTAGCCTGGAGAAGAGAAGGCTGAGAGGGGATCTCATTGATGCTTATCAATATATCTAAAGGGTGGGTGTCGAGAGGATGGGGCC
Organism: Buceros rhinoceros silvestris; assembly: GCF_000710305.1. Taxonomy (NCBI): domain Eukaryota; kingdom Metazoa; phylum Chordata; class Aves; order Bucerotiformes; family Bucerotidae; genus Buceros; species Buceros rhinoceros. Next base: position 71,271 of record NW_010429771.1, on the reverse strand, counting down.
AGACTCTTTTCAGTGGTGCCCAGTGACAGGACAAGGGGCAAAGGGCGCAAACTAGAACACAGGAAGTTCCATCTAACCATGAGGAAAAACTTCTTTACTCTGAGGGTGACAGAGCACTGGGAGAGGCTGCCCAGAGAGACTGTGGTGTCTCCTTCTCTGGAGACTTTCAAAACCCACCTGGACGTGATCCTGTGCAACCTGCTATAGGTGAACCTGCTTTAGCGGGGGGGGGGGGACTAGGTAATCTCCAGAGGTCCCTTCCAACCCCTACCATTCTGTGATTTTCTGATTATACCACAGGACTAGGCTGCCACATTGACCAGGGCAAGGCTGACTTCAGGTGACAGGATATTCTCTGCTTTTTTCAGTAGCCGCATTTGGGCACCCAGGAATTGGGCTTCACAAAAATATTGACAGGAGGAAGGATTGGTTGTGGAGTCTCCTCCTCTAGAGATCTTTCAAAACCCACCTGGACGTGATCCTGTGCAACCTGCTATAGGTGAACCTGCTTTAGCGGGGGGGGGGTGGACTAGGTAATCTCCAGAGGTCCCTTCCAACCCCTACCATTCTGTGATTTTCTGATTATACCACAGGACTAGGCTGCCACATTGACCAGGGCAAGGCTGACTTCAGGTGACAGGATATTCTCTGCTTTTTTCAGTAGCCGCATTCGGGCACCCAGGAATTGGGCTTCACAAAAATATTGACAGGAGGAAGTAGGTCTTGTTTTCAAGGTCTCATTGGTACTCTTCCCAGTTTCAAGAGACCACCATGTTGTACCCTTTCTGCCAAGGACCAAGACTCTTCAAACTGTAAGGGAAGATGCTGACACCAGACTTCTGCTCCTTGATCCCAGTCGGGGAAGACAAGAAAAAGCTGTCCTTTTCCATCCCAGTGAGTGTTATGCGTGAACAACGAGGCCAACAGGGAGGCACAAGTCAGCACAATATATACAGGAAAGACAGCAAGCACCTGTTTCATAAAGCCATGAGCACTAAGGCATATAACAACTTATCCCATTTCCAAAGCAAACAATCGAGTGCTTAGGGAACAAATCCAGTCCTACTACTAGTTGCAATGGATGTCAATGGAGTGACCGCTTTCAGAAACTTACAGTGATCACTTACAGAAAAGAGCAGAGTCTAAAGGTAATTGCTAGCACGAGTGAATAACAGATAATTTATGCCAAACACTTCACTGTCTGCACTCAGCTGAGCCTTAAGGCTACCATTCATCAGCACAGAACACACAAATCTCTGTACTTACTTGCAGGCATAGTCTTGCAGATCAGAAACGTAATTGCACACTCCACCATGGAGGCAGTATGACTCGTACGAAGGAGGGCATCCTACAACATCACCTTGCACGAGGTGCGTAGAGAATTCATTGCTGACAACAGTGGGGGACACAGTAGATTCTGAAACACAGGATTTCACAAGGTCATCTCGAATTTTCGGCCACATTGGCAACATGATCTCATGAAAGAGTTCCAGAACTTCTAGATAGGAAAGTAAGTAAAAATCTTTAATCTTGACCAATTACTTGTGTTCAACCTATTTACTTACGTTGCTTATAAAATTTAGGCACCCAGGACTTTATATCGAAACACTAAATACGCTTGATTCTAGATTTGCAGTAAAAGACTCACAGGGTTTGCCTGCATTTGGTCTGTTTAGATGTGTGAATACAGCTCTGAAGAAAAACTGCACTGGCTGTCTAGTTATTTAATTTTTGCAACTTATGCAGCTTCTGAGTACAGTAAATCTCTACCGTGCATAAAGTACCAGAGTCAGATGTACGGGTGAAGGGTGGCTGTTTCATGCACTTGGACCTCAGACTGAGAAGTTTTCACATGCAACTTGTCATTCTCATGCAGATTATTTCTACTCTGCTGTCATCTGGTTGATTGCATCTGTGCATGACTGCAAATCACATTTTTTATTGTTTAAGGCTAGCTTAGGTACAGATAGCAGCATCGCTGGGGAAGCAGGGAAGTCTATTGCCCCAGTTTTTCAAAGGGTTCTGTAGTCTGCTCTGAATCACACGCACTGTCACCTACATAGATATCTAAACCAGCTAGTTTTAAAGGTAGCTCTAACACTCCTGCACAGCAGGACCTGCAGAGCAGACCTACCCTTACAGAAAAGAAGCACTCTCTTGCCTAAGTTGGTGATACAGAAAATCTATAGGTCAGAACCAAACATCTACGTGGCAAAGAATTTCTAGCAGTATGGCTTCGAAGAGATGTGCCTAATTGCTCCCATACGTTTATACGATCTGTTTTATGACTCATATCAGTTTTACTGCAACATGACCTTCAATGACATTTGATTTTTCAAATTTCATATGTAGAACTGCCGCGGCAAAGACCCTGAGTGGAAAGGGATAAGTGATTTTAGTGAACCCCAGATGTGATTGCATTCTGCAAAGAAAATTTCAGCTTGCTGAAAGAGCTTATTAGGCCAAGAACTAGAACTGTGTGTTTAACACCCGTGAGGACATGGGATCAGACTTACAGCTGAGGGACATAGAAGGCATTACTTCTAAGTCACGCAGCATTCTAAACAATCATTTCCTGAGTGACATCTGAAACTACTGAAATCTTAAGTAACTGGAAAGGCAGTGGGGATCCTGATAGGTGTTCTACTGGTTTTCTGCAGAAACAATTCTGTGAGAGTCACATGGTATCCCTCCATCATCAGACAGTCACTCGATCTGGAGTAAAATTCACCCCGATGAAGAGGGCTGACACGGAGTAAGACAATCAGTCACTCATCTCCACCTTTTCCGAGAGTGCTGCTGTCACACTGAGGCTCTGAAATGAAGGTCAGAGAGTCACTAGTGCTGAACCTTCAAGCAGCAACCTTCATTAATTTGGTAACCAGATTTTCTAAAGCATTTCATAGCGCTTTTGAAAAATTAGCCACTGGATCTGAAAGACCAGCTTATTTTGAAAAATTCAATGGGACTCAAATTATGTACAGTTCTTATGCAAACCTTCTGCAGAGGGGAAAAAGGCACAGAGAGCTCGAAAACTGACACAGACTGAAATCACCTCCAAAAATGTTGCATCCCAGGAGCATTTACTTCTGCTGTTGATTGTAAAGACCATTAGATAGATGTGTCATTACATTTAGACAGTAAAAATTAGTACTGAACCTTAACGTAGATATTTCCAAGCTAAACTCAGATCTGGTCTCCTTAGGCCACCTCAAAACAGCTTCTAAAGCAATGCTGAAAGGGTCTGTGAGCTGCCCAGTATGTTGCTGTACAGGATGTCCTTAACTTCCAGGTAAAACCATTTGTCCGAGAGCACAGTTCTTAGTTAAGGGCGACTCAATTTTAACGGCTCGCTCCATTTACTCACTGTAACCAAGCCCAGTTCCAGAAGCATCAGCAGCCCACGAGCAAGTGAAGTTTCCCTCTGTATTTGTGCAGGTTGTGTTCTCTCCACAGGTGTGCGACCCCGTCTTGCACTCATCAATATCTGTCACCCAAACAGTCTGCAGTTAGAAGAACGAAATACCTCAGGGCATCAGTTAAAACAGCAGCAGCTGCAGCATTGCCGTCTCCTGGCAGTGGGGAAAAACACCATAGACTTTCCTTCTACAAATACACGTTCATGGGAAAAGTAATGGAAAAACAACCTGTATATCTTCTATGCCAAATAATCACAACCTCCCCAGCCTCTCAGAGCATGCTACACTGCTGCAGAAGTTCTCCACAGGGTGAAAGCAGTATTCCCCAGGAAACGTTAGGAGTACCGCAGTATTGTCCAGGCATTGCTAGTCATAGCTTGCTCCCTGGATGAGTACTAGAGTACTGCCAGTTGGTACTAGAGTACTGTCATCGTTACATTAAGACAGCAGAAGGGTTTGAGAGTGGGGAGTTGCCCAGCCCTGTACCAGCCTCCCGGTCCAGCCTAAACAAAAAGTTTAGACAAAAGGAAAGGGTCTAGAGACCTTCAGGTTTATCCTGTTTGTGTAACTACTTAAATGATGGAATCAGTGAATCATCTGGTTGGAAGAGACCTTTAAGATCACTGAGTCTAACCGACATTCCCTGATTACAAGCATTGCCAGGCTCAGAGCCAGTGTTAGGCTTATATATATCTCTCAGCCACATGCAGCTGCACACCCTCACTGTGCCTTCACACCTTCCGTGGCACAGCCCACAGGAGCGGCAGCTCCTGCCAGGCTGTCACTCATTCCTTGAGCTACCACCTGAATGGTGCTGAGTGCCTAAGCAACACCCTCAAAGGTGGGAACTTTGAAAAGGTTCACGTACCAGGGTTTGGGAGCCTCTGTTTTATTTTATGAACTGTCAGCAGAATACATGTTCCAGATCTACTTTGGGGAAACAAAATCACAGATCTACGATCCCAATTTGTGTGAAATTATTGCTTAAGCCACTGGGAATTTTTTTACAGTAGAATTAACAGAATCTGGTCCAAAACAGTACAGAAAATTCAGTGCAGTTTTCTGAGAGTTTCAGAGCAAAAATGAAGGAAAATACTATTGCAGCATATTCCAAGAAATGTGATTTCAACAAAAACCTCATCTTGTACCATCTCTGAATGTACTGTCACATTGCTGGACACTGTGCATGCATGCAGGCATCTAAAACTGAGTACACAATCACTTACCAGCTGCTGGTTTTTACAGTACATTGCAAGTCATCAAACACAAAATCAGTTGCAATTCTGTTTACATCATAACAACACCACATTGTTTATGAAATGCTGCGAAAACATATCTTACCATACTCTGGACTTCAGGAAGATCACGGATGGTTTTTCAGTAATAGTGTTAGGTACTGCGATCATTCTAGTTGAGCAGTTATACCACAGATAGTGAGAGCCCAGGGCTGCCTGGGGACAGGCCTTGTAGGTGCTGCTGGGACAGCAAGGGCAGCTTGTCACTTCTGCCTGCACTTCCAAACATCCTCAAAGACATGAGCTCTGCATCTCTAACCACTGTAGGCAGAATGCCTCCTTGAACTTCCTGCCTCTGGTAGTTCCCACACCCTGCCCATAATAATGATATTGTTCTTAATTTTTCAGTCATCCTTGTCTGTGTTGAAGAGCCAAAGTCCAGCAAAGACTGTGTAAGAGTTGGGTCAAATTTAATGAGCTTTTTAATTAGGCTATAAAAGAAAAGGACAAAAGAGAAGACAAGAATCTCATACAGCTCAGAACAAACGGTGTGCTAGTCAAATACTGGGCGGGAGGGGGGGAAGGGAGAAAGCTTCATATGTTCTTTCACATTTACTGCTAAAATTGATTTAAAAATTAAGAAATGTAGGGAATGAACTAAAGACCTGGCATTAGAGCTGGATGGAAAAATCAGTGGGTCTGATTATTAAGAAGAATCTAAATGTACTCAAATTGTCAGTGTCAACACCTTGAACCTCATGCCTATTAAACAGACCTGGAATTATTTGATGAGTATTATGACACACTCAATACCTGCTTTCGATTATATTCATGGCAACGATTTCCAACAAAGCTCTACTGCTTCACCTCCACTTCCCTCCTCCCCTTCACTCTTCCTCTCTCTCCTGCTGTAGCTACTAAAAAGAAGGCAAACATGGAGAGGAGGTATCCACTGACAACTACAGGCTTTGCATATTGATCAGTTGCTGAGGTTGCCACACTTCAAACAGGAAGGAAAGAATCAAAAAGGAAGAAATTACAAATGTCAGCTGTCTGGAGGATCCATGCCCTACCAGATTTTTCTAAAAGAACCAGAGCAGCTCATTCGACAGCTTCACAGCTTGATGCAAGGCTAGCCCAAATCATAGGACATGCTTCTTCCTCATTCAATCTGTTCCAGCCTTCTGGACACGGTATAGCCCTCAAACATGCCCGTACCGTAGCAATGGACTCCGTCTCCGGTGTAGCCCTCCAGGCACTTACAGACATAGCTCCCTTCTGTATTGATACAGCCTGACACATTTCGATTACAGTGGTCCATATTTACAGCACACTCGTCAACATCTGTGAAATACAACAAGTAGGTGGGACACATGGGTCATGAAACCAGTAGGTAAATTCATAAAAATAAATGCCTCCATCATGAATATCTCTCAGACTATGCTGTCACTAGTAATTTGTGCATCTGAAGCAAATGGGAACAGAAGGGCTTTATGGTCTTTTCTTGGTATGAAATTTGATGGGGATGTTAAGGGGCTTAAGACAGTCAACCAGCTACGTTTAACCAGAACTTAGAGGTTCTGCAAGCATCACTTGCTTCAAAAAAAATAAAAAAAAACAAACCCAAAGCCATTTGGAGGCAACAATCCTATTCAATACTAGCCTTATGTTCTTAAACTCAGAGAGAAATTTTGTTCTGAGAAAGAACACACAGGCTTAAAAAAATAAGACCACAATGAAAAAGACAATTACACCCATTTCACCCTCCAATTTTTTTCCCTTTTCATGGCAACATAAACTTCTGTGAGTCTTCATGCTTAGCCAACAATGGTAAATTTTTCTAACACCTTCCTCTCTTGGCCTTTATGAAAGACCAAAGTGCTTCCGTATCTGTTGTATGGAAGTCCAAAACCTTAAAGACCACTCTGAGCAAAGTGTTGTCTGATTGCTAGAGTCTCTTTCTAGTGCTAGGAAGAAACAGGAGCAGCACTTCATATAAAACATTACATCAGAGATGCCTTAAGACATACTTTCGAATTCTACATCAGCCATAAAGTTTGTGGATTGAGGTTTTATAATTAGACAATTTTTACAAATAAATACATTATGCTTTTATTCTTATTATCCCCATATTGCTTGTTAATATTAATAGGATTAACACTCATGCCCCAGGGAAAATAAGGCATGTGATGACTAGCCATTTAGTCTTACATGCTCTCTGCTCTTTATCCCTTTCCTAAGAAGCAATACCGTTGACCTTTCTGCAACGGCTTACGCAGCAATGCTGCCAATGTGAGAAAAGATACCCCACTCTACAGTTTTCCAGAAGGTTGTATTAGTGTCTTTTATTACCATAGCATGATTTCCCCTTCCTGATAAAGCCCTTCAAACACTGGCACATAGCACCATCTTCCAGCAAAACACACTGTGCATTGACATCACATTCTAGTGCAGTGCAGTCGTCTTGATCTACAGCATAAACAAAACCAGAAAAAAAATCTCTAGATGCATTTGGACAGATTAAAGGAGGTTTTGTACAAAAAAAAAAACCAACCCACACCAGCAATCAATCAAACAAAAAACTAACAAGAAGAACACAACATACAAAGTTTGAAACATAGCTCTCCAAAGTTAATGATGACAAGCCAATAACGACAACAAGCCTCTGGGCCACAGGTTATTTTTTCCTCTCTCCTTCCAGCTGTGGGCAGTGACATCGGAAGAAACAGATGGATCCATGGCTGGTGTCACTGTCACAGTTTTGAGTTTTTTGACAATGGGATGGTCTACGTGACACCAGGCTTACTGGTGTCAGATGGGGTTCATCTTTCTCAAAGGGGGAAGAGGGCCTTTGCTCAGAAACTTGCAGGGCTCATTGACAGGGCTTTAAACTAGACTTGAAGGGAAAGGGGATAATATCAGGCTTGCCTGTGGCAAGCTGTGGGACAATGCACTGTGGTTAGAGGGACAGAGTGCTAGCGAGGGCCATCAGCCTGTTGCTCTGAGGTGTACTGGGGACACTGCAGCACACTTGAAGTCTTACAGAGATGAGCTGGGTGGTTCTGAGTTAATAGGAGTCAACAGGGAAACTATCAGTGAAATAGCTCAAAGAAGTTACAGGGTGTTCTTCCAAGACACAGCCAACAGCTCAGCTGAAGTGCCTCTACACCAATGCACACAGCGTGGAGAACAGATAGGAGGAACTGGAAGCCACCGTGCTGATAGAAAGCTGCGACCTGATTGCCATTACTGAACCTTGGTGGGACGATTCCCATGACTGGAGTGTGTCTATTGATGCCTACAGGCTGTCAGAAGGGACAGAGGAGAAAGGAGGGGTGAAGGTGTTGCTCTCTATGTCAAGAAATGGACAGAGTGTTAAGAGTTGTCCCTGAAGAGTAGTCACGAGCAAGTAGAAAACCAAAGGGTAAGAATTAGAGACTGAGGCAACAACGGGGACCTTGTGGTTGGTGTCTAGTGCAGGCCACCGGATCAAGAGGAGCCTATTGACAAACCCTTCTTACTCCAGCTGTAGAAGCCATCGTGCTTGCACACTCTTGTCCAGCTGGGTGACTTCAACTGCCCCAACATCTGCTGGAGAAGTAGCACAGTGAGCTGTAGGCCATCCAGAAGACTCCTGGAATGCATTGAGGATAACTTCTTAAGCCAAGTAATAGACAGCCCCACCAGAGGGGATGCGATATTGGACCTGATGGTCAAGTGAGCTCATTGGTAATGCCAAGACTGGAGGCAGCCTGGGCTGCAGTGAGCTCACACTGGTGGAGTTCACAATCCCAAGGGATATGGGTCAGGCGAGGAGTAAAGTTGGGACCCTGAATTTTAGGAAAGTAGACTTGTAGCTCTTCAAAGAGCTAGTGAATAGGACCCTCTGGGAAATGGTCCTTAAGGACAAAGGAGCAGAACAGAGCTGGCAGATCTCTAAAGATGCTTTCCACAGAGCGCAAGACTTGTCATTCCCCAGGTGTAAGAAATCAGGAAAGGAAGGGAAGAGAAGAGACCAGCATGCCTGAGACCTGCTGATCAAACTAAAGGGCAAGAAGGAACTGCACAGGCAGTGGAAGCAGGGACAGGCATCCTGGGGAGAGTAGAGGAAAACTGCCTGGTTGTGCAGGGATGAGGTCAGGAAGGCCAGGCACGGCTGGAGCTGAACTTGACAAGGGATGCAAAGAGCAATAAAAAGGGCTTCTACAGGTGTGTCAATCAGAAAAGGAAGGTTAAAGAAAGCTCAACCCCTCTGATGAGCAAGAGTGGCAAGCTGGTAACAACAAGTGAGGAGAAGGCTGAGGTAGTCGACAACATTTTTGCCTCAGTCTTCACTGATAACCTCTCCTCCCACACCTCCCAAGTTGATGCAGCACAAGATGAGGACCAGGGGGGCAAAGTCCCTCCCACTGTAAGAGATCAGGTCCATGACCACCTGAGGAACCTGAACTTGCACAAGTCCATGGGACCTGACAAGATGCATCCCAGAGTCTGGAGGGAACTGGCTGATGTAGTTGCCAAGCCATTTATATTTGAAAATATTAGATATTTGAAAAGTTCTGGCAGTTGGGTGAAGTCCCTGGTGACTGGAAAAGGGAAACATGGCACCCATTTTTAAAAAGGGTGGAAAGGAGGAGCCTGGGAACTACCAACCTGTCAGCCTGACCTCTGTGCCTTGGAAGATCATGGAACAGATCCTTGTAAGCTAAGCTAAGGGACATGGAGGACAGGGGGTGATTTGAGACAGTGAGCATGGCTTCACCAAGAGCAAGTCCTGCCTGACCAACATAGTGGCCTTCTATGATACAGTGACTACATCAATGGACAAGGGAAGAGCTGTGAGTGTCATCTCTTTGGACTCCTGTAAAGCCTTCGACATGGTCTACCACAACATCCTTCTCTCTAAACTGAAGGCATATGAATTGGATGGGTGGACTGTTTGGTGGATACTTAATTGGTTGGATGGTTGCATCCAGAGGGTAGAGGTCAATGGCTTGATGTCCAGATGGAGAACAGTGTCCCTCAGGGGTCCATACTGGGACCAGTGCTGTTTAATGTCTTCATCAACGACATAGACAGTGGGATCAAGTGCACCCTCAGTAAGTTGCAGATGACACCAAGCTGATTGTTGCAGCTGACATGCCTCAGGAATGGGATGCCATGGAGAGCGACCTGGACAAGCCGGAGAAGTGGGCCTGTGTGAACCTCATGAGGTTCAACGAGGCTAAGTGCAAGGTCTTGCAACTGGGTCGGGGCAACCCCTGATATCGAATAATGATTGAGACAACTTCCATTGTGTTTTCAGGAATATAGGAATGAAAAACCAACAGCAACTTGCACCCTCAGTAAGTTGCAGATGACACCAAGCTGATTGTTGCAGCTGACATGCCTCAGGAATGGGATGCCATGGAGAGCGACCTGGACAAGCCGGAGAAGTGGGCCTGTGTGAACCTCATGAGGTTCAACGAGGCTAAGTGCAAGGTCTTGCAACTGGGTCGGGGCAACCCCTGATATCGAAGCAGGCTGGGGGATGATGTGATTGAGAGCAGCCCTGCGGAGAAGGACTTGGGGGTGCTGGTGGATGAAAGGCTGGACATTAGCTGTCAGTGTGTGCTCGCAGCCCAGAAAGCCAGCTGTATCCTGGGCTGCATCAAAAGCAGCATGGCCAGCAGGTCATGGGAGGTGATTCTGCCGCTCTACTCCACTCTGGTGAGACCTCAGCTGGAGTACTGCGTCCAGCTCTGGAGTCCTCAGCATGGGGGAGACATGGACCTGTTAGAGGAGGTCCAGGAGGAGGGCCATAAAAATGATATGAGGGAAGGAACACCTCTCCTGTGAAGAAATTCTGAGGGAGTTGGGGTTGTTCAGCTTGGAGAAGAGGAGGCCCTGGGGACTTTCAATACTTAAGGGTGGCCTATAAGAAAGATGGGGACAGACTTTTTAGCCAGGGTGTGTTGCCACAGGACAAGGGATAATGGTTTTAAACCAGAATAAGAGACATTTAGACTAGACAGAAGGAAGAAATGTTTTACAACGATGGTGGTGAAACCCTGGAGCAGGTTGCCCACAGACGTGGTAGAAGGCCCATCCCTGGAAAAATTCAGGGTCAGGTTGGACAAGGCTGTGAGCAACCTGATATTGCTGAAGATGCCCTTCTTATTGCAGGGGGGTTGGACTAGATGACCTTTGAAGGCCCCTTCCAACCCAAACCATTCTACAATTCTATGATTCAATACAATCATCAGGGCTGTTGTTGTCTAGACGGAGTTGAAGTGTCATTTAGTATCCGGATTTCTGACCAGTGTATGCAAAATCTATCTTACAATGTAATGATCTAGTGACATTGAACATACGTAGAATTCAATGGTTTTACTGCAATTTTGTTGAGAGGAACTTAATATATATACATGAAATCCAAAGGAAGAGACTTTTACAAGCGTTCCAAATTAGAAATGTTTGTTCTCTAGGCCTGGATAATATTATCAAGTTTTGACGACATAGTGAAGAAACGCATAGGCACACAAACAAAAAAGCAGTCCTACCTGGCGTAACTGTATAGACCCAACTTCTTCTAAGGGGGTTAAGAGCACAAATGCCAACAGTCTTGACATTCAGCCTGTCTTTCTTTAAGGCCTATGATTTCTTTCTGTTCTATAAATCTGTTCAGACCCTCACAGTAAATAGAAGGAAGAAAATCATCAGACTCTACCTGACACCATGATTTCAGCCACCATCAAAACATTGGTTTTCTGCTTTTCCCCACTGCTCACATCCTTGACTATCCCACTGTTTTGTGTGCTCCGGAGCAAGGTCTCTGGTGTCGGCATTGGCACTACCTCCTGGTCCTCCGAGATACTTCCTGAAAAAAACAAGAAAAAAGTGAGTAACCTTCTGGTTTTCTAACACTTGTCTATTTTCTAATAATTACGATGGTTTCCTTTTAAAATAAACACCAGTATCCTCCCAGACTAGCTCATTTCTGGCCTCAAATTATTCCTAAAACCACTCACTGGTGGGTTTTCTCAAATACAAAGACAAGGAATGCAACTCATTGCTCACAGTACTTGTCAGCACTGCACACAGCCCTCTTACTGTTCTTGTGCCAAGAGAAAAACTACAATGGTCAGAAAACATGTTATTGTCTCAGGACAACACCCCAGTGTTTTCATTCTTCAGAGAAACCGTCACTCATTATGTAGAGCGAAGTGAATATTTTCCACTGCTATCTGTCAGGATCCTCAAGGGTTTGAGGAGAGTCTTTCTTGGAACTGGAGGATTCTACCTGTTGTTGTGTTGGGAGCATCCAGAGCACGACAGGTTTTCCCATCTTGAGTTTTCCCAAATCCTGGATGGCACATGCAATGGGCAACCCCAAAATTGTTTTCACAGATCTGATCACAGCCTCCATTCTCATAAAGGCAAGGATTTGTCCCTAACACAGAAAAACAGGCAACTTAAAAAGCTGCTTCTTCAGCCAAAGTCTCCTTTTAGCTGTGCAGAATTGAAGCAGTTGGGAAAAGAATAAAGACTGACAAAAAAGAGAATAACCTTTTTTTTTTTAATTAAAAACAGATGCATATAGTAAAACATAGGTATTATCCCCTAGCCTCTGGCAGGAAAGCAGATTCACATACTCTTAATGTATCACTTTTTAAAAATTTCCTTTATTATTTCTCCTTTAATATTTAGAGTCCTAACATTCCCTGAAAGAATATTGCAAGGGCATAGGGAACCTATGACTACCTTCTCTCAATCCTGGTCTACTGATTTACTTTTTTTCTGCTTAAAGGGAGATGGTTCCTTGTAAATCAAATTATTTGATCCAAAACTAATAGATCCTACAAAATCTTTCTCCATGTCATTTGTTACTATTTGTGTGTGAGAGGTGTGCTAATAAACTAGGATTAAAAGGAGTTAGAAGACAATAGTAGCTTTGTGGCATAGATCAGCATCTATTCTTGGGCACGATGGTAAATAACACAAAACCTGTTAGCATTCCTGGGACACATGCCCTGATGAAGCTTTCAATAAATGCCAGTCTGACCATGCAGGGCCTTTCAAAGAGCCTATCTCGGAGAACATCATCCTCTCCCCAAGGACATCTATTCTACTGATAACAGTGAATGAGACCGGGCTGGAAGGGAATAACTGCTTAATTTTTGCAGTATACCTGGTTTCGCCAAAGGATGAACTACAACCATTGATGAGGGTCTCAGCATGCTCCCTCGAAGACGTACCCTGTTTTGGCCGGTCTTCTTGTCCACCCTCATTAGTGAAGGCCTAGCCCAGTCAGAAAACCAAAGGTGATCCTCAAACACCACTACGTCAAAAGGGTGTCCTGCAAAAAAATTAGAGTTCCCATTTCCACATTTGTAGAACATACACACGAAACCACGTAAACAAAAGCAGTATCTGCATACAGGTTTGCTCCTAACACAGTGGCATAGCTATAGCTACTTCTCCACTTCGATGTCTCATGTCCCCATGTCCACAAAGAATGGACCATGGGCACGTTACTTACGCTCTTCGCAGAGGAGACTATGACACTTGCCTGGCTCAGGACAGTCTCTATACAGCTGGTCACCTCCAACCAGATCAAGTTCACCAGATGCTTCTACCTCAGACATCTTCGTTTCTTGAAGCAGCATTGGGACCAGCTCGGGTGCTGGTTGGGAATGCTTCCCTCCTCTGCCAGTAAGTGGCTCAGCACAGAACTGCTGAGGTACACAGCTCCTTTTGCAGTCTTCATACAACAGGGCAGAGAGGAGCTCACGGCATGTGTTGTCCTGCCTAAGTGTACAGGCACAAGGCAGCCTGGCAGCTACAGGCACTCTAACTACTGACGCATGGTATGACCCCAAAGCCAGTGTGTGGTCTGTACAAGTGCAATACAGTGGTCTGCACGTACGTGTAGACGTGCACAGGCATTCACTACCCAATTCATCACAGTGCAAAATTCAAGAGAGGAACAAATTTTCCTGACTTCAGCCAGCTAGCACTAGTAGGCTGTGACTAGTTAGTTCCTGTCTGTTAGCCAGCAAACTAACAGTAACAGCTAACACAGACCACAGAATGCAACAGACCATCCAGATAGCTTCCTCTCCTTTCACTGAGTACAACAGGATCCTAGACACCAGCTTAGACCAGGCACCTAACGCAGACATGACTAACAGTACGTGAGTGAAATCCCCCCCCCCAGGTTTAGAATACAGAAATTTTTCTTTGGTAGCACAACACTGTCTGCGCTAGAAAAACTCAGATCCCTAGTTTGACTTCCAGAGAGAAGCTCAGCAATTCAGAACCCAAAGGATACTGTAATATATAAGGGCAGACATACTCATAAAGATCCTTGCGAAATTAATCTGATTCTTACTCTTTTTAATATCTCCGTCACGTTAGAAAATTGTCCTTAGTCCATATGGGACTATGCGTTCTTTCTATAAATGTAAGCGTCTCCTGCTTTCATGATAGCCTTTGGGCAAGCTTTTTGCAATGGAAGGTGAGAACACATACTATTCTTCCATGGGTGTCCTGGTTTCCCACCAGGTTTCAGAGTGGGTCCTTCATGGCTGATGCAGGTTTGCTTTGTCCTATTCTTTACTCAGTCTGAACATGCATCTCATTTTGTACCTGTAAGGGCCGAGCCTCACGCCCCTCGAGACGATCCCTGACTGAGCAATGTCTCAACCACTCCTAAACCTGGAGCTGGGGTGATAGAAGACCCCTGAGCCCTAGCAACTGGGGTAACCAGCCAATCCTAGAGCAACCTAGAGGTTTCCAGACAGGCGGGATCTGAAGACAATAAGAGGCTCTCCTTTGTCTCTGGGGCTCCCTCTTCACCAGAACAACCCGCTGGCCAAGTCAGTCACTGAACCCAGACACCGCTGCCGGCAGAGTCCGGTGCTGGACCCCAGGACGAGTGATTCCTATCTTTCTCTCCCACTGAGTGGGAGACATTCTCTCTTTCTCTCTCTTTGTCAGCAATCCCACTGAGTGGGTTGGGACTAATTACTCTCACCTTTCCAAGCCAAGCAGGCCAATCTATCTCTCTTCCTTTCTCTCCTTTTCCTTTTCTTTTTCTATTTCCCTTTTAATATTATAATCTCTCCTGCCAAACCACTCTCTAAAAATTGTACATAGCTTTATAATCACACATTAACGTTTCTCTGAGTAAACGGTTCTTTACGCTAAGGGACCCTGAGCTTTGGTGCCACTCCTTCTTACCATGAGGAGATTCCAAAAGATCACCTACCCTAGTCCAGCCAAGATGGAATGGGACCTTACAGTACCACTGCAGTCTCAGACCCTCTGAAAGTTATGTTTTGTAGGCATGTGATTTTATGATCTGTGTTTTTGTGGTTCTAATGTAGAGCTCAACCAGGTGATGTTTAATTTCAGTAATGAAATTGGGATCCCAAGGGGTTTTAGTTTAAGAAATAAAATAATAATAATGATAATAAACAAAGCCAAGCAAACAAAACAACAGATAAATTAGAACATTGGAGAAGAAGTATGTGTTGGCCATCTTAAATAAATAATCCAAGTAAACTGAAAAAAAAACACTCCAGCATATGAAAAATTCTAAGACTCTTTGTAAGTGTTCTTAAGTGTTAAATTGAAGAGCATATTGTTATTCTCTTAGCACTTCACCAGCACCACTGAACCATGCTTAATCGTTGGTTGTGCTTCTTAGTTTTTCTTCCCATGAAATTTGAGCAACTAGCCCAAGACCTAGATACTGTCCCCATCCAAAATTTTACTCACAATTTTAGGATCTATAGCTTGCACTATCAAGAAAAAACACCCTACTTTGATGAGCAATAAGTTAAGAGGTTAAGGATCTTAACTTATAAACACATTAAGGATTAAAAACAGAAGTGTAGTGTCATCAGTGGAGATAGCAGGAACAGAAAAATGAATAATTACATGAACCCTTTCCACAGCAGTGCCAATCCACCCCGTTGTATAAATAAAAGGAATGGTTGCGTTCGTTGCTTTTGGCAGATGCTTACAGGCTGTTTTATTTACAGCTGAAAAGGGGTTAGTAGAGCAGAAATAATTTTACCTATTTTGCATGCAGCTATACTGAGTGAATCCTCGGTTCAGGGTCGCTAGAGGGAGCCACTGTAATAAAAATCCATGTTACAGCGCCGCACCTGTGAAGGGATAGCACCTTCCCATCCTCCAGTACACAGCAGTCCAAGACCAGAATCTGAATTCTCATCTCACTAACAGCATTAACAAAACATCAGCATATTAAGTCTCTCCACCTCTCTAAATTCATACCTCTACATGTCTGCACTTAATCTCTTCCACTTCTTCCCACAGAGGTGCTGATGTCCTTTTCGCCCACCTCCTAACAGGCATATCACTGCTCCAAGCCTACCTGCCCGTGTTTCTCCAGCACTCCTAGCTTTCCTTCTCTGTTTACTTCCTCTAAGACACTTTCTCATTCCTTTTGGAGAAACAATGTGAACTTCCAATGGGCTTCAAGGTCCTCCTTTGCGGAGCAGTTGCAAGGTGAAGTGTACAGCAAAATATGCAGAGCAGGGGAAAAAGGAGGAATCATGGGAAGTTACTCTGCTCAGGGCTTGTGATGTCTTATGAACTGGAGAACACTGCTCCTGCCAAGACCTCACTCTGCTCAGCTTCAAACAAATGGGAGGGCATCTGTCTTGGGAGGTGAACACAAGCCTTCCCAGAGCACAGACTGGAAGAGCAGCTGCTTAACAGAGTAACTGTAAAGTCTTTGCCCTTGGCAGTCATGGTACGGAGCCAAGAGTTCTCATTCTGACTGAGTTTTTCATGCACACCTACAAAATGGTCCCCAGAGAGATATCATGCACAAAGGGAATTGGCCTTTCCAGAATCTGGTTTGCCATGTATGAGATTCTTAAACACATGGTCTACCGTAGATGCGGTACAACATCAGTTCCTCATTGTTAATACTTCTGTTCTCTCGCTTCAGAACACAGCTACGTTCCAAACAACAGAAATCTCAACTGTAACAACTACCAGCATATTGCATAAATCATTTTTCCACTCAGTGTCTATTGTGTATTTAGAATCATCAAGGACCTTAACGGGCAAGATATAATTCTCTTCCAGCTTTCGTCAATATAACTCACTGGTGTAATAAACACAGCAAAACCTGAACTGCATTAAGAAGCCATGCATGGAACAAGGGAATCACATTTTCAACTTCTTCCTTCTTTCCATTTTTCAGTGAAGGCAGATAAGTTTCCTGTACAATGCAAAGAGGTTGATCAGTAAGAGCAGAGAGCGTTAGAAGAGCAGAGGGTGTTTGCTAAAATAACTAAATACAAGTCAACTGGGTAACAAAATGAAGAACTAAGTGATGCCATTAAGCTCAATACAGAGTTGCACGGGATAGACAGCACAGCTGCTGGCCACTGATTCACAATGCACACGTGCAGATACACGTGCACACTGACAAGCAGCAGGAGGTAATTATCAAGCCCAAAGCCTCACCTACATCATTCTGTGCAAGGATTCGACGATCAGAACCATCCAGGTTTGCGCTTTCAACCACTGATTGCTTCGCATCGCACCAGTATACTTTGTTGGCTAAGTAGTCCAGAGCTATTCCACTAGGCCACACCAGACCGGTGCTGGCTATAACCAGGCGATCGATGCCTTCTAATGAAGAGCTGTCAATCCGGGGACTGACCCCCATGTCAGTCCAGAATAATCTCCTTCAGAAAACAAAATGCATGCAGGAAGTCAGTAAGTAAATGTTTGTCTTCCTCTCCATGGAGTTCTTTCAAAGCAGAAAGATCAGATCAGAGCAATACAAGCCTGGGGCTCAGGAGAAAAATTGCTTGCCTCAAGCAAATATATTGGCTGCTGATCTTTTCACACTTGCCATAACATTCAGGTGATTACACTGGGTCTTATGCAGAATCCCCACTGGCACAAAACCTTTGATAAAAACTCCCTGCTATGCTAACTGGTTACTCCTCATATCTGCTTTTTGCGTTTTCCACAGGACTGCTGATAGCTGTTTAGCAAGCCCAGGCAACAGAAGACAATGCATTAGCCAGCTCCTTCTCTAAACAAGGGTGTAACAAGGTCATAATGGAACCAAAATTACACACCACCCAAAAAGAAGCCAGTATCAGGCCCAGCCTTTATTCTTCTTTTAATAAAATCATTATTCTCAGTCCTGGAGTGTTACTCACTGAGTGCGCACTTAGTGAGTACTGTTTTTCAATGAACAAACAGTGCTAAATGGCAGTTCAAAATGGGGATAGACAAAACCACAAACTGCTTCTGAAGTTTGGACTCCAGCCTTCCCAGGCATCAGCTGCCTCTGTCAGGTTTACTGAAATAACTGCAGATTCATCTAGCTTTACTTACACGAGCAGTTTTGCTGTAGCGAATGCAAGGATCAGTATTTTCAATAGGATCGATTGTGCCTCAGATCCCTCTTTAATACTGACTTTACAATTATGGACATTGGTATAATGTCTGTTCCTCTTTTAACCTTCTAATAAGGAAGGGTTTAGTGAGGTTTCCTCCTCTATTTCCCCTTGTAGCCTTTGCCTCTACCAATAATTCTAATAAACAGTCTCCCTGAAGCTACCTGTTCTTAAAAGCTTTCCTTCAAAATGTCTCTGTCGTGTTCAATCTCTACTGAAAGATTCTTTCAAGTCTTTTGTGTCCAGAGTGAAGCTAAGAAAACATTCTCCCCAACTCAGCTCCTTTCCTTCATTCATCAGTACTTAGTTACAGCAGGATATGAGCATCAAAAAAAAAAAAAAAAGACAACCCCCCAAAAAATCCCACCCCAAAGAGAGAAAGAAATCAATAGATTTAAAATCATCAATACAGGCATATTGACTGAAATAACATGGGGCTTTGCCATTGATTAAAATGGCCAGAATTTCATCAAGAGTTTAAACACCCGGAACTCCTGTGATGGTCTCAGCACAAGATAAAAAGATATAATGTGCATTTAAATCAATGAATCTTCACAACAGTAAATTCGGTAGTTTCCTCAGAAACTGAAGAACGGCCAAAAAAATCCTCTGTAAGCACCACTGGTTAAAAGTGACTACCTTCTTCACACTAACAGATATGGAACCATCGAAGTTTGTAGTGTGATGCTAACAACTGTCAGGATGACTTCAGCTGCTCGTGCTTTTCTTTAACTTAAAGTGCATACAATATCTCTAATGCTTCTGGTATTCTTTTTAAATCTGTGTGAGAAATGAACACATCCCAACACACAAAAGAAACCCATCAATAAAACATTGCAGTTCACGGAACTCTGCAAGGCAATGACCATCCCAACATGCGACTAATGCACTTTTCGACTGCCAGAAAAAGCCTCCCCAGGCACTCCACAATCAACTGCGTTTATCGCTCCTTACTTCGCAAATGGGTGAACGGCAATCCCCCGGGGCCGGGAGATATCCTCCCAGATGATCATTTTTCGTTGCATTCCATTCAGATTGCTTTTTTCAATGCATGCCTTCCTGCAAGAAACATGGCACTGTTAGGTTCCCTCTGTTAATTTTTAATCAACTTCTCAGGCAGAATGTACTGAATTTTCGCATTGCTTTATTTTAGCACAAAAATGTAATAAATAACTTTACAATGACAGGAAATAATCCTGCTTATGTGGGAAGTCTAGTTGTTTTATCAAGTAATTCATGTTACAGCCTCATTATCTGGTCGAGGGCATATTGAAAAAATATTTGCTGCACTGCAGGAGGCATGAGGTTCTCCTTTTTTGGGCAAATAATGAGTTGGAATTATGATCGCTAGTAGATAAATGTTAGCTTTAAAGGGAGTGAGAAGGAAAACAAGCTCCTAACTGAATGGCATTATTATCAAATGCATAAAGAATTTTTTTTAAATAGTACCTTTACATAGCGTTTTTCATCCAGAAATCACCAAGCATTTTACATATTGTGTCTATTTTACAGGAAAGAATGAAGCTAGCTAGTGTCTTTATGTTCACTCAAAAAAATCTATGGCAGCGTTAAACATAGAATCTACATTGCCAGTCTCCAAAACCAACTTTTTTGCAGAAAACTGGGTTTATTGCTACAAACTTCACCTTGCCAAAAAAAAATCAGCCTCTACCTGAAAGCAAGTCTGCAGCCTTCCACGCCTATCTGAACCCTCAAAGAAAGGCCACACAGAGGTGGAAGGAGAAACATATTCATGCCAGTGTAGAATATGAACTGGTAAATGCAGTGAGTGAGAAGAAAGTGGCAGATACAAATTCATGGCTTCACCTTTGACTTTTGTCTTCAGAGACAAGCGTAACAATTTCCCATTTCACAAGAAACGCTCACAGGAGCACAATTGTGTAGACAAGATTGTGCCTAAAAGCAAGGAAGTGGACTAGAGCATATTTAAAATGGAGAAAGAGAGTGGTCTGGACATTCAAACCCCCTTTTTATTGACTAATAAATTATGGGGCATACTGAAACATCATGACAGCTCATCAGGGAGTCCTCGTTATGTGTTCCAATCTGACACTGCGTTTTCACCAAAGGTCAGTTTTGTTTCTCTCTGCGTGTGAGGTTAGGTATCAGCTGAAATGTAAGTCATATTGTCTGTCAGCGCTCATTCCTCTTTTATCAGAGATAAGTGACAAAGACTCTACATCAGCTTAAAGGTACATGATTCCAGCTGTCAACAACAGTGACTTCTACCCAAGGCGCACTCGTTGCAGTAAATCTCATTATTTTTTATATACATATATGTGTATATATAAAAGGTATATATATACACATGCAGTGTATGTATATAAATACGAGTGTATACACTCATATTCACTTGTGCATGCGCATGTATGTATACATATATATACAGTACATGCTTTACATTCCTTGCAACTGAGACCAAACCCTTGCTTCTTGGAAAGACAAAAATAAAAATACAATAGCAGACTCAAAGTGAACTTCCAGCATTTCAGTTTTAAAGAACCTTCCAACTGTATATATGCTTGAGATTACAGCTATGCAATCAGAATGTGAAGCGTTACTGAATTTAGAGTGATAGCTCAGCTATTTCTGTATCACCAGTCATTTATTCCAAATATTTAATGGCACACTTCAACATAAATGCACTGTGGAGCATGTACCCTCTGTCTGTCCAATAAAATCTGCGGTTAATCCAGTCCACAGCAAGGCCTTCGGGTATATCTATAGCTTCATGAATAACTTTTTCACGGTTTGAGCCGTCCAGATTAGCTCGTTCTATCCATTTCAAGGCAGTGTGGGCAAAGAAAATCTGTGAAGAAATAACAGACGAGGTGTTAGTAGTTTTCATCTCACTTTCTGCACTGTTTCCCTTGTCTAATAGTTCCACTTTCATCCTGAAAGTTCCCTGAACTGCTTATTCACAAAAAGGTGCATAGGCAACCCGTGATCCCTAATCAAATAAAAGGCACTTATCCTTCGCCAGGATGACTGCCACAGGCAGCTTGTGCTTAGCTGTAAATCCTGGTTGCCCTATATCCAGCCCTCCGAGTATGCCGTGGTTTTGTTACAGTGAGGAGCTACCTCACATGGAGCACAGCTGAGGAAGCAAAAGCAAGAGCAGGCTCCAAGCAGCATGTTATCATTTCGCTGGCTGCTCATTTTTAAAGGGGGAGAGCAGGGAGAAGAGAGTAGTAGTATATTTGTGCCAAGGAGCTGGGAAGGGAAAAGGAATTAAATAATTTACTTCTATTTTTTAACTCGTTCAGCCTGCACTTCTCTTCATTTTTTACCAGGTGTCTATCCTGTAAGGCTCTAACATTTCCAGAAGATGTTTCTCAGTTTCGGCCCAAAATAAAAGTTCTCAGCTGGTGGGGAAACTCAGTCTGTGTTTTGTAAGGATGAGGAAAAATACGTTTGTCTTGTATTTGATATCCAGAGGGAGCCAAACACTGTACGGCAGATCAATATGCAGGGCAGTGCTGAGGCTTTCTTTGCAAACGGTAACAATAAAAGAAATAATCTTGTTTTGATGCTAACCATGAGGCCAAACAAAGCAGGAGGGAGGCCTCCAGCATTAAACCAGCTAATTCAGTTACCATGGAGGCACAGAGCCATGCTAAGCTAATCTACTTTGCACCTCGGTTCTGTGCTGCCAGGACCAGACTGCTGCAGCCTGGCTGGCCCACGGTGCGTCTAGTCAGCTCTGCACTGCCATCCTGCCACCGGACAGAGCTCCCTACACAAGTGCAACAGGAGCGTGCACCCACTGTCACCAGCGCAGCTGATTTACATTCGGTACAGCACAGCACAACTGCTAGTTCTGCAGCAGGGCCCTATTCCAGGAGCAAGAGGCGATGTTCCAGCAGCGCCTGAAACAATCCTCCTGTAACACAGATCTGGTATCACTCACATTTGTTTAAATGTGTCTGTCCAGGTCTTCAGATGTTTCCGTCTTAAGTTTTCCAACCTAACTGAGCTCCTTATCAGTTTTCACTGTACCATCCAGTATCTTTTTGTAACACTTCTACAGTGAAAATAAGTCTCACCATGGGAAAAAATAAGTATCTGCTACAGAAGTTTTAACAAAGCAGAGCTGAACTCTTGTTGTTCCTGACTCTGCAAGGCAAGGAGTACAGCACTGGGATGCAGCCACACGAACGGCTCCTTACGCGGAGAAGACTCCCATTTCTAACAGCAATATCTTGCAATACGAGGAATAAATTTTGTAAGATCAATAAACCCAGTGAGTGTTCAGCAGTTTTGTTCAATCATGTCAGGACATGAGAAGTGATGCTTATTAAAATTACTCCTACCTTTAGTAGGGATTGTGGGATGTAGCGGTACAGAAAAAAGAAAAGATGCTGTTGCTTTTACAGCTACCCAGTGGAAAGTAAACCACAATATATTTCTAGAAAACAGTACTGAAATCTTAAGGAAGAAAACTATCAATCACACAAAAGTTAATTGAAATTCAAGTCATGCCTGAAGTGAATTTAGAAATCCAAATGTAGGAATACAAAGCGCATTCAATCAGAAAGTAAGGGATGAAATTCATCAACTCGTGTTTGGCTTCCTATACCGGTTGTGCTCCTGGACAGGCAACAGAACAACAAGCAGCACTAACATGTAATCTGGATCACTGACAGCAGAAAGGTTAAGGCACGTGAAAGCCCAATCCATTTGTCCTTGCAACACTTCAAAATCCTCTCATTTTTAATGCCTCACCTTATTTTCCACCGGGTCAGAGTCCAGTGCTAAGACTGTTCCCATCTGCCAGTCAAGTAAACTTGCGTAATCTGTTCCATCAAAACTGATCTGGCGGATATCTTGGCCATTTGCAAATAACAAAAATGGCTTAGGACCTGCTGATGAAAATTTGCACGTTAATTCCACTGGGTTAAGAGCGACCTCTAGCATTACTACCTAGCTGGCATTCTAAGTTAGGTAACAGTAAAAGAAAAAATGAGAAGCACAAAGAAATTAAGGTCCTTGTCCTACATTCCACTTGCCTCAGAAATCAAAGATAAACATGAATACAGGTCTTCAGCACCCGTGCCTTGTCCAAGATCGGCTTCAAAATTTGTGATAAAGGCAGTCACTGCTGCTGCATTTCATACTGAGTGACATAGCCTCAAGACAATCTTTCTTCTGCATTTTACAGGATCATCATAAATTCCAGAACACTTGACTTCTGCACATGAGAAGCCTTTCACATTATGAGCAAGAAAAATCCTGTCCTCCATAAAATAAAGCTTTATCTTTTTTCTTGAAACAAATCACAAACTTCTCTTCCACCTCTCTCTCATCCAATTGCTTATACCTTGCTGCTCACTAGGCTCTGCACTTTTCTCAAAAAAGACAGAAGGATCTGGAATCCAAACATGCACGTCAAATACCTGGGCTTCCTGGGGCCAGTGAGAGAGAAATATCCTTGTAGGGAAGGTCCTTCAACCGACTATTCCCTGTCCTGTTCCCCAAATGTAGACACCTCAACTCCAATTCCGTAGCTCTGGGCAGCAACTACACCCACATTAATATGAAGGCACAAACCCCTGAATACTGCAGATAGACCTTCACAGTACGGGAGCCCAGAGTGAAATGCAGAGGTTGAGTAGTAGACTGAATCTTCTGTGAGGAGATTGAACCATACACTGGTGCTTCGTCTGGTATTTTTCCAAAACATATTATTTTTCCAAACAACTAACACTACCTGCGTCTCCTCAAACGCTTCCATCAGCGCTGCCTCCAGACAATCCTAAACGTCTACTGGACTGACTACGTGACTAATGCTGCTGTCCTTGAACAGGCAGAGGTCACCAGCATTGAGGCCATGCTGCTGAAAACGCAGCTGCGCTGGGCAGGGCACGTCTCCAGGATGGCGGATCACCGCCTCCCTGAGATTGTGTTCTACGGTGAACTCGCCACCGGCTGCCGCCAGAGAAGAGCCCCAAAGAGGAGATATAAGGACTCCCTGAAACAACACCTCAGCCTTGGCCATATTGACCACCATCAGTGGTCCACTCTGGCCTCCAGTCGGGAGATTTGGAGACACACCATACACAACACTGCTGCCTCCTTTGAGAGCACACGTAGAATCAGTCTCGAGGAGAAAAGACAGCGCAGAAAAAACTGTGCCTCGACTGTACCACCCAAGCCATGATGATGAATACTAAGTTTCACCAAGTCACCTAAAACATGTGCATCCCAGCTATGTAATCCACGTTAAAGGTCTCTGAAATGTTTTTGCTTTTATTGGCAGAAGATACTGACCTATAGCAGTGCAGTGCTTTCTGTCTCGCTGAAGCTTATATCCAGGAAAACAAGCACACTCCCAGGAGAAAGGGTTTAAAGAAGAACATATCTGACTACAGCCACCGTTATCTGGAGATGTACAACCTTAAACAGAACATTTGAAATATTTAACTGTGCCATTCTGAGAAAAAAATACGAGAAAATCAGAGGTATAAGCAAGAGAACGATTCACCCTGGTTGGGATTTCTACAGTGCAAAGTACCTCAGTGACTGAACAGCCTCCCGCTAAAAGCAGGAGTCTAGCGAAGTGAAAGCAAATTAGTAAATAATTTCTTCCAGAGCTTCTCTTGCAAATTCACAATACAAGAAGGGGGGATCTATAAAGAGGGTTTCCACGTGTTCACTATTTCAGAGAACTCTTTCTCCCATGAAAATCCCATCCCACCTACAACAGCGTAACAATTTTTATCAGACTTTGCATTCCATATAATAAATAGCAAATAAATGCCATTCGCTACCCAGAAGTTAATTAGGCTAGGATGGTGAATTGATACTTTCCCTTAAACAAACCAAGATTTTATTTAAAAAAAAAGTATTCTTTCTTCTTGGGGCTGCACAGTGGCTATAGCCTCAATGCCAGCCTGAGCTTACTCAGCGGAGTGTCTCTAGCAAAACAGCAACACTGACTGAATCTATATACGCAGTACAGTCCAGAGTACCCAAGGGATGTTAAAGGGGAAGGTCTTCAAGGTGCAAGGCTGGCGTTAACAGAGCTATCTTGACCACTAAGATTGAAAAGATGTAGTCCCCTGAATTTGGAAAGATGGCTGGAATCAGGAATGAGAGATTAGTGGGTGTAGCAGCTTCAAATATTCTGACTGCAAAAATTCCATTTGTGGTTAATTAGATGAAATTGCTGTACGTTCGAATGACTCCAAACCTGGGTTGCACAAAGTCAATGAAGTCAACTTCAGTTGTCACCCAAGGCCTAACATAATCCACTCAAATATAAATTTGAGATGTCTCCTGCAACAAACATCTGGGAGATGCATTGATATGTGATGACAACAAAAAAATTTGGCTTCCAAACATTGGATGTTGCTGCTAAGAACCACCTATTAAAAAATTAAGATGAATATTGCTCTTCTCAGCACTCAAAGTTCCTGACATTCCATCACCTCCTGTCTTGTACAATCATTTACAGCTGCAAAAAATGAGTGTAAAATGTCTTCACTTACTTCTGGTTCTCAGTGCCAAGAATAAACAGTTTGGCAGTCACTACAGCTATAAAAAAAATGTTACTTACCCGTGCATGTTTTGCCATCCACTTTGAGTACAGATCCTTCAGGACAAAAACAAACAGGCCCTCTGGGTGTTTGAAGGCAACCGTGGCTACATTCGGTGTTGTTACTTGTACAGGAAATCAGCTCTACAGCAATTTAAAGAGCAAAAAAAATCTTAAATGATGATAAAACTTATTACTCAGTCCCCCCAAAAAGATGTTAATACTTTCTGAAATAGCAATAGAAAAAAAAAAAAAGAAAAAAGTAAAGAAACCCACAAATTGTGCTATTGAGAGTACAACATTTCTGTGGGGTTTGTTCTACTTCGCTTTGTTCTTTTCCAAAACTTTTTTTCTACCCTTACTTAACTATAGCAAAGGAGAAAGCCAAAATTGCTAGGTCCTGAAGCCATTATACTGATTAAGTTTTTAAAAATTGTATTTAGAGGTGTAATCAAAATAGAAATAATTCAGAATTCTTTCTTTTTTAAAATTTAATCAAACATAGAGGAGGTTTCAAAAACCACAAGGAAGTTATACTGAAAGAATAATTACAAAATACAAAGATAATGAGGAAAAACTACCTTCCTACTACTCCAAGGATAACAGAGCTAGAATCAATGAAACCAGAACTAAAGCTACATTCCTTAGTGGTAATTTTTGAAGCTGTAGGGGCAAAACCATGTGAGGATCTGGAGATAGCTTTCCTTTATTTTCCATTATAATTGTTGAATGCCAACATTTTTTCTAGCATTTCTTTAATCAATTTGACAGGATATGCTCCTTCTGCCTTCTGTATTGCAGTGCTGCATCTCTTTACGACACTTCTGGTGCCATATGGCAACATCCGCTAGAAGACTGGAACTAAGGCAAGTTTCCCAGAGTTGCTTTGAATCACGGGTACACACTGGCTTAAATGGTGCATTGATGTTGCAAATATTGCTTCTCCAGGGCAACTGCACTCTCGGCTTGATTGTTCTAACCCCTTAAGTATGGTGAAGAGGGTCAAGAAACTGATGTCGTGTTCCTTTCTGACCAGAGCTTGTGGCTTTAGATGAAGAGCTTCATAAAGGACTTGGAGGACAGAACAGCAAAATGTCTGGTCAGCGTGTGGACTTCTCACCTTGCATCTCTCTCTCTTTCTCTCTCTCTCGCAAGCTGCGTAGTTGGTAACATATCTGCCTTGTGCTGCAGTAGTTAAGGAGTTATACTGTCCATGCTGCATCCCTAGCCTGTGTTAGAAAAACATTATTTTCTGTCTAATTTGAGCCACTCAAATGTAGGCATATAATTCAAGCTAGTCATCCAGAGCAGCACTGAGCTGCACAGTGTCTAAGTGTTGTTTTGGACACGAAAGGATATCCCACCTCCCAACAGACTCTGGCTGCAGGTCTCTCATAAGTCTCCTTTCACATCTGGCTGTCATCTGCAGCTGTCAGACACACCCTGGACCCCCACATTTAGGACACTGAATCCTGCTCCTGGCTCCTGTTCACAGAGAGGGAAAAGTGATTCTCAGAGGTCTAAAATAGACAGACTGACTGCTAGAGTCCGTTAGACTCTACAGCTACATTCAGTCTCTAGTAGTGATATTTAATATACGCTATGTTCTGATCGTGCCATGATCCCGACTGGACTCATTGGTGTGCACTTGTGCTTCTGCTTGGGGTGTATAGCAATGCTTTATTTCCATGGAAACAAGATAGAACGAGCTTTGTCTATGCCTAAGTTTCACTTCCTTGTGAAATAAAAAAGAAACTGGGAACATCCCAAAACTCGGGCACATTTCACATTTCATGTGCTAGTCTCACTCTAGAAAGGCTTGATTCATTTGTAGACTGCATAGAGGGAGAAAAAAACCTTTCACCTCTGACTCTTACAATGACTAAAATATAGTCCTGACAGGCAGATCTTTGTTTATTCCCTCCCATTCTTGTGTTCTCTGCATTTAGTTCATTCACATTTATGCAGCTTCAGAAAGCTTCCTGCTTTATGTACCTGTGTTACGTGGATAAGTTCTCTCAGGCATACTTCTTATACACAATTTGATTCATAAAATTAAAAAAAAAAAAACAAAAAAACAACCCCCAGGTGCAGCAGAACCCCAGAATAAACAACTTTATGAGTACTTCCATGTGTCTTATTTGCTGTAAACAGATGCACATGCATTAATGTCGTGCACATTGGCAGTGCTATCAACCCTGATCTGAGGAGAAAAAGAAGATGATGCTCATTCAGAGACTGTGCAAATTCTTGTGCAGGATAGCCAAAATGAGCTAAATTCAGGGACCACTTTTAAAAAGATGTAACTGTTTATTCACCTGGAATGTGTCACAGAGCCTAATCCGAGCAAAGAGGTCTCTCTGGACACCTGAGGTTGGTTTTTGTTTTCCTCCTGAAGAGGCTCACGTTTGATTACTCATGTGTAACTTACACTTCCTTAAACATGACATCTGAATTTGGTTGGCTCAGTTTAAGTTGATCCTACTTACGTAATAAGGGATTGTGAGCAAGCAACACAACACAACACACAAGACTTTCAGCAGTTCCAGAGTTAAATGGTTTAACAGTGTTAAATGTGTTAACACATATATCACTCCAATATGATACTCAAAGTGTTTATGCATTACTGCTACTTACCATGACATGTTTTCCTATCAGGCAGCAGAGCAAAACCTCTTGGGCAGGTGCAGTAATAGGAACCAGGGATGTTCACACAACCCAAAGTACAGCCGTGATTCCAGAAGCCACATTCATTGATATCTGCCAAAGTAAGCACTTGCTGTGTCAGAATAACGTCATCAATGCTGTTAGTTAGATCAGTGAAACAAACTAACAGTGTTCAAGAAGTAACTCCTTTTCTCACTTATTACAGAAAAAATATGTTGGTCCTAATAAATGATAAAAATTATAAAAAGGCAAGTTCACAGACCTCATTCAAATAAGCTTTAAAAATCTTCTAGCAAAACCTATTCAGGCTGCATGTGTCCAGCATAGCCGCCTAGAGGACTTGTGTCAGTATCCCTTTCCATACAGATCCCGGTGCTACTTACACCCTGTGTGCACTTAAAAAAATTATATTAGACACTTCTTTCAGACAAAAGTTCCTTTAAAAAAATTTGGCTCCAACATGACTTAATAGAATTCTCAAAACAGAGCAGTGGTTTAGGAGTTGACCTGCAGAAAGGAATGCTGGTGAATTTCCTGAGAACTGGATGGCTGCTGCTCCAGCAGGTCTGTAGATCCTGTCAACTAGGGATCTTGATGCCTCTATATGTTCTCAAAGCTGGTTGCATGGTGAAAAAGATGTTTTTACAAGTGATGCTTTAACTATTATTAATATTAATGCTTGATTTTTATTAAAACAATCCAGATTAAGACATTTAGAATCATGCTTAGAATTCGTGTCTTTTTTGAAAAGTCAGCTGCCTTGTTGCAACATTGTTCAATGTTCCACTTTTGGTGATCTATCTATTTTAATTTTTATTTAAAAATTAAATAAGCACCCATGTCTACTTATCTGAAACTCCTTTAACTAGTTGGGTTAAGACCGAAATTTCTTGCATTAGCACTGGTAACACTTTCATAAGTCCGCTTTTAGACTATTTCAGAACATGGAAGGACACAAGACTGAAATGGCACAGCTGGAATTTTTAAGACCCCAGGGTTTTTTCATACTTAAGATGATAGGAGTAAAGTAAAAGAACAGAGAAATTTTTCATCTGACGGAATAAAGCTGACAGGAGATTCACGTATTACCTTCACAAAACTGCTTATTTCGACTTAAAATAAAGCCACTTGAACATTTGCACCGATGAGTCCTTGAGTCTGGCCTGCAGATCCTTCTTCTGCACTTTTCTTTGTTGAAATCACAGGTTCCTTTTTCTGGAAGAAGAAATATAGTGTAAATGTAATGGAGTTCTTACCATATCAGACTTCAAAGAGAAACTATCTGGAGTAAAGATGCTCAGTGATGTGTCTTCTTAACAGCTACTTGCTCAATGCGAAGAACTTCTTATTAATAGAAAACAACTTTTGTTATTTTGTATTGGTAAAAGCAGGCCAAAAAGTCACTGTAAAAATGAAAGTACTTCGAAGGCTAAGAGTAAGTCTGTGCGAACAATCATTTCTAGCTCTGTGTCAGCAGAATCAGATCTAGAGAGAGCCTGAAGTAGGGATGGTTTGGCTTGGGTGCATACCTATAATGACTATGAAAAGGAAAAATCTGTGTAGCACGTTTCATATGCTGCCAGCAGAGCACAGTATTATATATTACCAGGCTCTGTAAAGCACTCAGAAAGAAAAGAGCAATAGAGATGCAAAAAGAGAGAGGAAAAAAAGAGAGAGAGCATACAAAGACTGGAAATTATTAGCACGGAGCAGTGCCCAAGTCTCACATTATTTAACAAAAAAATAGCTAGGCAGATTATAATGACCATACGTTTCATTTGGACAAAAACTATGAGCGCCGTCTAGAGAACCTGTGCACTGGAGTGGATCCTGGTTTCCGACTATGAGAAATACAAGTGATATAAATCTTGAACTCCGATTTAAAACTCAGAGTGTTCCTGATGTCCAACAAGATATCCTCAAGTTTCCTCAGGGGAAGCAGAAAAAGGTACCAAAGAGATCCCCAGAAGCCTTCTTGCTTCTCCTGCTTCACTGAAAAAGGCAAACAGGTATTTAATATCCCTTTTCCTCAGAAGGATTTGCAGAGCCTTGTGTCTGTGATCAGTTATCTTTTAGAGCTGGTGTTCTCACAGATACACAACACTCCTGGTTTTATTTTTGTCTCCCAAACTATTATTTTTGTTTTAATCTTCCTAATCTTCTTCCAGGGTTGCTTGCCCCTTTCCCAAACTAAGAATAGCTGGACTGCTGCTGCTGAATGTGGGTAGACAGCCACCCCCACACAACACTGTCTGCATAACGTAAGAAGTCACGGGCTCATGCAGGCAAAGCACGTGAACAATATTCGTGTGTTAGTTCCAATTCACCCTCTGAATTCCAAGAGATGAAAAACAGCATAACATTTAGGTTTCATTTAAGCCTCAACAGAGAAAATGCTGGCTGTTTGGTGGAATGAGAGATCGCACATGTAACAGACTGACATGATTTCCCAGCCAGACACTTCAGCTTGGCTGAAATCAACGTTGGGCTTATTTGCATCAAAATGATTAATCCCTTTCTGACAAAACTTGTATCACTAAATGAAAAATGATGAATGAGTCACTAGATGGATATTATCTATATTACTAAGCGTGTTTTGAGAGACTTGAACTTTACATAGTTTGGGCCCTTGCGGAGAGGACATATGTAACCCAACCAACAGCCCCCGAGGTCCAAGAGACCAGTCACGAACTGCCGTTTAGTAGAACTGGTTTTGAATTGGACCTGTAATCTTTGGCCCTAATGCAACTGAATCAGGAACATACAGAAGTGGGGTGTCTGATCTTCAAATAGAGATCTCAATAGAATAACAAAAGTGCAAGTATGTGGCATCACAAAACAATACAAAACAGAAAGACCACCACATTCAAGGATGCTTCTTATGCCTTTCACTGGTGCTATCTTTTGCTTCTTGCTTGGATCATTATTGGTCTAATGAGACCTAAGACACACGAGAATTACAGAAGTAATAACAGGAATCAATAATTTTGCCATCTGGGCAATCTCAAGAATAATTTTTTTTATTCACTGAACAATTGTTAGAAGTTGATATTGCCAAATCCATACGTAAGAAATAATCACATTTCCAAACTTTAAATGAATGGCAACTAAATTATGAATCACAAAGTTTTAGGGTGATCTTTTCTAGAAGAGCAGCCGTTATAAACTATACTTTCTAGTTTGTTTCTCATTTTGTGCAGTTTGTCCCTCCCATTACCTATCTTATATGGAAATGGGTCTTCCCACATAACAGCCTGATGCTGATATCTTACATTGGAAAGAAACACAACATAATTTCTCAAAAAAAAAAAAAAAAAATTATCAGTGTACTGAATATCATTAATCTGTCAGAAAAGATACTTTAAAAAAATTCCAGAGGCAGTCTTTGAGATTTTAAGGTAATTAAGATATTTTATGAGCCATTAATAAAAATGTGAGGAACATTCCAGGAGGTATTTATAAATACATGCACTGTCACCCAATCTAGAGAGTTGAGGTGAATTAGAGGCCATCTTCCAGATACTGCTGTACTAAAGTAGCTGTGTGGGGTTTTAGCAAACCCATAGCTAAGTTAATGCTCTTCTCTGTGCTTACTGGCCCTGACCAATCCAGGAAAGTCTTTTGAAAGAGGAAGGGAAGAAGGGGCATGAGAAATTTAAGTCGTAAATAATCCACATTCCAGTAAAAAATCAAATCATTTCAGTTGAGTATTTCTC
Organism: Buceros rhinoceros silvestris; assembly: GCF_000710305.1. Classification (NCBI taxonomy): domain Eukaryota; kingdom Metazoa; phylum Chordata; class Aves; order Bucerotiformes; family Bucerotidae; genus Buceros; species Buceros rhinoceros. Next base: position 39,234 of record NW_010429771.1, on the reverse strand, counting down.
ATCAGTTCTGTTTTCATCTGAATGCACTCACTTGCTATCTGCTTTAAAGAAGTCCTGATAATTCACAGCAGACACTACATTGCCACATACACCTTCTTAGCTTGCACAGAGCATCCAATCAGTCTAGGTATGCTTTTACATCCGAGTTTCTCTGTTGTAAGATCAGCTGTAAATCTCATTTTTACTCCAGGCTCATTAGTCCTCCTTTCACCCCAGTTCTTGCACTGAATAAGCCAAGCAATGCACAGGCAGAGTCCAAAAGACTCATCTAGATTCAGTCTGTTAAGCTTCTTTCTACTCCATCACTACCCAGACATTTTTACAAGAAGGTAGTCGGAATAATAATAATAATAAAAAAGCCTACTGCTAACAATACTTACTGTCATACAAAAAATTACTACACACATTGGAAATACAGGGGAATATACTGTAGGGCATTTAAAAGCACCGGTAGTTTATTTATTAATAAAGGTGGGGGAACCCTCCTTTCCAGTGGAAAGAGAAACACCAGAAAGCAGCATGTTCTGGTGGAAGGAGCTAATCTTCCAAGAGAAGAATAAAAGCTAAGTGCCCATAGTCAATGAAATCATGCTGCACGCTCGTTGTGGAGAGGACATATGCAACACAATTTAATAGTCCCTGAGGTTCAAGAGACCACTGTCATGAACTTCCTTGCTTGGCCGTTGTTTCTTCCTCTCCATCTTCATGCATATGCAGACATGGTAACAGATACCCAAGGAGGCCTCATGAGACCTTCCGCATCTCGTGGTAACAGCCCTGAGATGTGTGGGCATGCCACTGTCTGCACCTCAAATGTATTCTTCCTTAGTTACTCCATGGGACAGCACCAAACGTGTCAGCTGAAAAATTGTTATAGTTGTAATGGCAATTTCAAGGCTGTCTAAAACAGGCTGACTCTTAACCCAGCTACTTCACAGCAAAGCTGAGACGTCCGAAGTATCACCTGTAGGACATACTATGCACTAAAACTCCTTCGGTGTCACAGTCATCGGAGGTGTTTAGGTGCATATTAGAAAAAAACTTCCAGAAGGAAGTTTGATTAAGATAATCTACATAGAGGACTAAAAAGCTGTATGGTTTTTGCATTTAGCAGGCAAGTATAAAAACATCCTTGTGTAAACAAAGGGAAAAGGAGAAAACCACATTTATGTGCATGTGTGTTCAGATTGATGAAATGAGCAGCTCATGCACACTTTCAGCTGGATACTCCAGACAGAGTTACTCACACCAAGTGGAACAGTGGATTACTGAAGTTAGAAACTTCTTCCTCAACTTTCATCGAGGCCCAGAATTTTGCTGAAGAAAATTATTATTTTATTATTATTATATAAGAAACTTATTACTGTAGAAAATCAAAGTGTATGACTGTGTTGGGTTTCTGTCTGGGGCGGGGCAGGGATTGGTAGTGGGGAAGGGGACTACTGGCATGGCCTCTGTAAGAAGCTTCAGGAGAAGATCCGGTGTCCAAGTTGGACCCACCTCTGGCCAGGGTCAATCCAATCAGCTACTATATTTAAGAGGGGAAAACTTGCTGGGCAAGTGGTTCATTTTGGGAGCTCTTTTGTTTTGGAAGAGAGTGGGACGGGAGAAAAAACAAGCATGATGACTCCCAGGTCAGTGAAGAAGGACGGAGTGGGAAGGAGGCGGGGCATTGAGCCCTTGCAACTCATGGAGATCAACAGTGGAGAAGAATCCTGTCTGAAGCCCATGGAGTACCCCATGCTGGAGCAGGGGACTAATCCTGAAAAAGGCCATGACTCTAAGGGAGGTCCACGCTGGAGCGGTTTATTGCTTGGAGGATCACAGCCTTCAAGGGACCCCTGCTAGCCGGAGAAGTTCACGGAGGACTCCCTCCTGTGGGAGGGACATCACGTTGCTGCAGGGGAGCATGAGGCATTTTCCCCCTGAGGAGGAAGAAGTGGCAGAAAAAAACATGAAATGGACTGGGACCAACCACAAACCCCATTCCCCGCCTCCCTGCTCCACCAGTGGGGAGAGGAGGCAGCAGAGTTGGGCCCAGGAAGAAAGGAGGAGAGTGGGGAAGGTGAATTTATTTAACATCTGGTTGTACTTATGATTAATACGATAATGACTTACACTGATTCAGTTGGTGAATCGGTGGTGGTTTTGTTTAAATTAAATTGATTTAATTTCCCCAAGCTGAGTCTGTCTTTTGCCCATGAGCATAACTGGTGAGTGAGCCCTCCCTGTCCTTTGTCTCGACCCTCAAACCATTTGTTGTATTTTCTTACCCCATACCACCAGAGGTGAGGTAGGATTGAGCAAACAGCTGTGTGGTTTGTTTCTTGCCAGCAGGGTAGGCTTCACCCACAACAATGACATTATTATTCTCACACATACCACTGTATCTTTACAGTTTACTTACCGAAATTCTGAGAATCTGTTCTTGCACCTGGCTGTTTAAATGGATGTACCACTTTTATCTCTAGTGGTGGGAAAAATGATGGCTTCAGGCTAATTGTGACTACAACTTTTCCAGTATACTTGTTTGCTCTCCATATCATACCCGATTTCAATGCTGAATAGTACAGGTGCTCAGCGAAGAGAGACATACCAAGCAATTGATGTCTAAAACAAAGAGAAAATAACACGAAGAGGTACTTTACCTCTTTCCTATATATTTACTCACTCTTCCTTTTTTTGAGCATCTAGGCCAGTCAAGTAAATAACTTTTCTTTGTATTCTTATACATATATATATATATATACACACATACACGAGAATCAGATGAGGAGCTAGAAACATTCCTAAAAAATGACCCAGTGCCCAGATTTGCAAGAAACAGGTGCAGAAAGGGTAATAGGCATTTCTCACAGGTTATACGTTCAGGAATGACTCAGTCGACAAAGCCTGCCAAAGGTATTACCCTGCTTCTTGAGAACATAGCAGCCAAAATGGATGGTTGCTTTGCTGAAGGATGTAGGCCACAGAAGTTGTCCCATTTCCCAATTTCCAGTGCCTGCCCTGATGCTTCTGAGTGTCCCAGAAAATTAGGGTGGAGATGGAGGGGTGGGAGTAGGGAGTTCCTAAATTGCTCCTCCTTCTTGCTGCTTCTCCTATTGCAGGAATGTAATTTCCGTTTGCTTGTCAGTTATAGCAGCCAGCAGGGACCACAAAAGGGCCCAGGTTTAAATAAGAGGGAAATTAAAAAAAAAAGTACTGAAAGGAGGATTTTTTGCCTCCACTTTCCAGTACATATTCCAGCTGTATGAAGGAGAATCCATATCACCCAGCCTCAAAGGGTTTTTTGATGCCCTGGTGAACACCAGCCAAGTCAAGAGAGGAAGGGGAAAAGGGTAAGGAAAAATCCGATGTCAACTGGCAATACAGGGAGAAACCAGCTTTGTGTTCATCATATGCAAATGGTGTGCTGCATATTTAAATCAGCAGGCCGGCAAACCCACGTATTTTTTTCATTTTGCGGTTGGCAATCCCTATTAAGTATACGCTGATCTGGGCATACTGAGAGAAACTGCAGTGATTGGTATAGGGTAACATTTTCCTGAGTCCCTCACTGAAAACATGCCCACCACGGACGGCATCTGTACCTTCATGCAAAGCATGAAGGCCAAATATTAAAGGCACCCAAAAGCACGCGGGTCTAGCAGCCCACTCGGCTGTGCTCAGCCCTGGCAATGGGGAGCATCGGGGAACAAGTCTGATGCATTGGACGGTTTTCATCACATCTGCTGCTGCTTGCTGGAGAGCCTGAGCACAGGCCTGAGCCTCCCCACCTGGCAGATAAGGAGGACAACAGGCTTAGAGGAGGATAGGAAAGACTTGATCTAGCTCAGTCTCTTGAGCACAGCTCAGACACCTGAGATCACCCGCTTTGACCTTGAACAAATCAGTTAATCTCTGCTTTTGGCTTTTCTCTTTGCAGAAAAAGACACTAATCAAGATTCAGAGAAGATTTCTTAAGATTAAGTCGTTACCATTTGCTAAAAGCTTGGAAAGTGGAAGGTGCTGAGTGGCAGTACGATCCTTACAATTGTGGCTTTTTGCCATTTTCATACCAGTAGTTCTAGACCTAGAGTTGCAGGCCATTTGTACTACATTTTTACTCCCTATTGAGTTATGAACTGAGAAAATAAAAGGGAGAATGAGGAAGTGAGCTTAACTGCATGCCCAGGAAACGGTTTTATTCTGACAAGCTCAGGAAAACTCACCGGACAGCATTTTTGAGCAAACGAACAGCTCTGCCATCATAGTCGCATGATCCAATACGGGAAATCTCTTTCCCATGGTCATGCTGGATCCAGTAGAGCCTTGTGTCAACCAGATCTAGTGAGATGGCCTTGATTCTTTCTGTGGTTCTTAAAACATTTCTCACATCACTTCCACTGAGGGACACTCGGTGTATGCTGGAAACTGTATCATCTGAAGACCAAAATAATAGCCTGCGGACAAGAGATGCATGTTTTGAAAAAAGCAAAACAAAACCAAAACAAACAAACCTCACATTTGCAAGATCACATCACTTCTACACACTCCTTGTTTTAGTTGCTCCTGTATAGAGAATTTTTCAGTGTAACCACAGTGCTTTCAGAACCAAAACTAATAATAAAGCAGGGGGTTTAACACATACTCATCTATTACAGGAAAGCCCATATATATCTTCCCTTAACATAGTTCTATTAAGAATGGAAGCAATTTTTTATAAGAAAGATTTTTCTGTATAACAGAAGTAATGTTACCACTAAAGTGTTTTTACAGTTGTTTTCTTATTTTATTAAATACGTTTTTTATCAGAGACTGTATGACTCTGTTGAGAAAGCAAAGAGATGTTAGAAATTTCTCTCACGTAGGTCAAGCAGGAATCAGCCCAGCTTCACCACGAAGCACTATTGTCTGTCTCTCTGCTTTATTCAGCCGTGTTATCAGAGAACAGCCTCTCAAATCCATGGAGAACGCCTGCAAACTTGGGGAAAGGCACACCTTGGAGGCAGATCCACATTGCCCTCTGCCTCTGGGGAGGAATGTATCCCCAGAAACTCTGTTTGAACACAGCACTTCACTGTTTAACTTAAAAATACCGTTTTTATTATTATTCTCATTTCTTTCTCCCTCCCTGCTGGCTATAGCAGCCAGACTGTGCTGTTGTTAAGACACAAACTAAAGCTCCAATACTCAAAACAGATATGCATTGAAGCTACTTAGATGTCAAGTTATCCATGGATCAGAACCCAGTTTTACCAGTGGGACTAAGGTTCAAAACAGTTCTTTCAAGACGGCAAGTTATCCCTCGTTCATCTTTTTTATCTTGCTGTTTAGGTTTAGATTGCTTGCTTCGGTTTCTTATGAACAAAAATTCCAAGAAGCATCATCATTTTGCCTCGTCTTCACAAAATGCAGAATTTATTTGTGCAAATCAATGTAGCGTAAATCCAGCTTTACTATATTCATGTTAATATTTTGTTAAAGGCCTCGAAACAGATTAGATCTCACTGGCAAGATACTATACTAAACCAGCAGGAAGAATCAGCCCCTGCCTCATGGCTTTTCCTCACTGTTACGCAGTCTATGGCTGTCACAGGTATCATAGCTAAAAGCATGTCTGCAGAAGGACAGCCCAATTTTATACCGTCATTTTTAAACACTTGACTAACATCTGCTTGCATTTCTATGGCACCTGGTATTTAAGATATGTCACTACTCTGGAAATTTGGACAAATGATAGGATTCACTTTTTACAGAGAAGGAAACTAAGAAACAAAGGTAGCTATAATTTCTACATGCAACTTTTGCAAATAGGGGACAAGATATGATATGAAAAAACAGGAAGGCAGGAGAAGAATTAAGATTACAAATTAGCTTGAGTAAATGCCAAACTTTAGTGTATTTGCCCTCTATTTTTTTTAGTCTTAATCCTTATTTTTCATCATTTCTAAACATAACTAAAAAAATCAATCTTACAGCATTATTACATTTACTACTAAATTATTATTTATATTATTACCACTAAAATAATCCTATGACTGCTAATATCCAGACACACCTTTTGAGAAAAACTTTATTATTAGCGTATTACGTTGAGCTTCATTACTGAAGTGTTGCACACATTTGAAGGAAGACATTCTTACTATCAGATTTAGTTCATGTTTATGCCTGTGCATGTAAACATATCAGGGGTTTTAATTCACTTCACATTAAAAACAGAGACCTCAGAGTTTTCATGCAAGCAAATTGCCATAGGGCTATAAATGATGTCAGACTTTTGGGGGTCTACTGTCTTTACAGTTTATTCCTGGACTGCTGGCCTCCTTGTAAGCACGAGTACCACATGAGTAGCACTTTTATGCATGGTGAATCACACCTAGGTGAATACACACACTTGAGTCTCCCCATAGTTGTCATAGGTTCAGCAAATATATCTCTATAATGTCATTTGTAATGTGTTCCAATGGCATTTGACAGTGAATTTGAAGACTTCTGAATATTTTCAAGACTGGTAAATACTACATTTAAAAGCAAGTTAAAAAAAAAATATATATATATATAGGTTAAGGTTCAAAGAATTGTACCCCAAACAATTCCAAAGAATACTAGTAATGCTACTAGCCTCAGAAGGTCAGTTTATGTATAAATGTACTAGCAAAGGACACATAAGCCTTAATATTAAAATAGTTTTGCACACCGCAACTTCAAATTAAAAGTGGCAGCAAAACCATGGTTTTGTTGTACAAAAGAGAAGCATCTCAAAGTCTCCTGAAGCTTTTATTTTTGCAACTTGAATGTACAGAGAAATTAGCACGGAGAGATCACTGTGACAGTTCATACTGATAACTCTTGAGGAGACCAAATCTCTTACGTCAGCATATTTCCCAGTGTAAATGGCTTGAAGCTGAAAGAAGTCTCTCTATAACGGCCAAATTACTAGTGACTCCAGGTAGCAACAGTAGATTCAGAACCAATACCCAGAGCAACTGACAAAGAGACAAGGGAAACAGGCGCAAAACTGTCAGTTCAGACTTTTTTCCAGAAAACACACCGATTTATATTCTAAGTGTGGCAGGCTTGGAGCACAAGGGACTCCCATAATTCGCAGGCAGCGTCCCCATTGCTGCTCCAATCCTGCTTTCTGCTGCCCCGAAACATTGCTGTCTCTGAGAAAGGACCAGCAATAGCCCTTTTCCCTCAGCTCTCCTCACTAGTTCAAAATCTGCCCTGGTGACCACAAGTACAGACTCTGCATTAGACTTTGGTGGGCTTTTCTCAGGCACTTCTCTACTTATCTCTTATACGCTTATTAATTTTTTATCCTTTTTGTGAAAGTTCAAGGAGGTATTGAACTGTAGATAATACACTGTGCACAGACTACCTGAGAAGCGTGTAAGCAACAATCGTAGTACTTTGCATATTTTGAGTTCATTACAACGAAATTACTAACCTAGTTAAAATTACCTTTTCTCAGCATCAATGGTAATCCTTGTGGGACGACCAACATCTCTTAGAAGAACTCGGCGTTTTTTCCCATTCATGTCTGTCGCTTCTATGGTTGCTTTCTGTCTATTGGCCCAGAGAATGTCTTGATTTATCCAATCAATAGCAAATCCTGAAATGCCTTTGTCTATGTAACATAGTCTCTGCAAACAAACAAAAAATCCCAAAGCTGACAACAAGAAGCATCCTAATGATTATCTTAAGCTTCACTTCCAATATAGGGAATAAAGTGCCAGACTAAAGACTCCTATTTCATTCCTTCTGCTTCATTTTCTCTCAGACCTCTAGATATTTCACTTTCCCATTCCTTAATTACTTTCATTTGGTCTTTGTACGTACACTCACCCCTTCTGAAGTGAGCAAACCCCTGCAAAAGGGGAAGTTTTTCTCTGTTAGAAACACACTAGACTAATCTTTTAGTTACAGCCTTTTGCTGTTGTGTCCTGGTTTGAGTTAGGACAGAACTAATTCTGTTCAGCGATTTCAATTTTCAGCTCAGCCCCTTCTAACTAACTGCACTTGCTGAAGTTAACGGCATATTTTGCAGACAGTGACTGCTTCAGAGAGTGACAGGGCTTGATGTTTACAGTTACTGCCACAGGTTGGAGTGCAGAAAGGCTCTGGCTTATCCTTGCTCCTCCGCAGACCAAGGTCACTGCTAAATCCTGTGTACCATGGTGGGGGTGCAGTGAGTTAGAGGACGCACGCGCAGGGAGGAGCGGACAGGACAGGTGACCCTACACTGACCAACGAAATGTTCTCTCCCATAGATGTCATAATCAGTATAAAGCTGACGGGTCACAAGGATCAAACTCATCTTCAATGGCCAGTGTCCAGGGAGGACTCTCTCTGTTCTGCCTTTGATCCCAACCCATGCATCCCTGAATGCAGTTCTAGAATCCAGCTCCTGCATTCAGTTCTCGTCTGCTGCTGAGCCCAGCCTGGGCCTTTTCCCAGTAAGAAGCCCACAGCATCACTGGTGATGGTGATGTGATTGCCATCAGGGAGGTTGGTTTGGTATTAGTATTGTATGTATTCATTTTATTGTTATTATTTTCATTAAAGCAGTTTTAGTTTTCTTTTCCAACCCATACGTCTCTCTCCTTATTCCCTTTCCCCTCCCCTTTGGGAAAAGAGAGGGGTGAATAGAGAGCATCTGTCATTTGTCTAGCAGTCAGCCCAGCCCTAACCCCTCACAATTTGGCACACTATGAAGGACCTAGACTTGTATCGCTACAGATGGAAGACTTCCAAACACACTGCTGGTGGACCCTGATCCCTAAAAATCAACGCAAAATACATCAGTGAATACTCCACACGGGTGCACAAACACTGGAAATCTCTCTCTCTCAAGCAAAAGAAGGCTCCCACAAGATTAAGTTCAGCCACAGCAGCCTGTCTGCCCTTCTCAATCAGCCAGATGCAAGGAACAGCACAGATTTTTCCAAATGCAGATTGAGCTGCTAAAGGAAGTATTTATGCAACCTTACAAACAAATAAAACATTTGAGAAAAAATGAGTAGGAATTCAAGCACGTCCTTCTCATACCATTTGAGTCAGTTTGAGTTACAGTAATCTGGAAGACAAACTTCCGAAGTGCCAGGGATTAATTTAAAACTGATAGAAACATTATTGTCTTCAAAGGTTTACTTTGTCTGGATTTCGAATCCTTCATTTTAACTCCTTCACTTGATACAGAAAATACTAAAAGTACTGTGAATGCCAGTGAAACAGCCTAGACTCAGGACCGTAACTGTTATGACAGCAGAAACTGTTACAGAAGTCTGAAGTGCTAATCAATGAACAGGAACAGCAGAATTGTACCTAAGGAGCAGGTGGTTTCCATAGAGCGTTTTATGCCCCTTAACTTGGAAAATTCCAGAGAACTGATTGCTTTACCTCTTGTTTTGTGCCATTCAGGTGAATTCTTTGAAGTAGTCGCCTTTCAGAGTCTACCCAATACACTTTCTCTTCTGTATAATGAAAATCCATAAGCGTTGACTGAGCAGTATCAGCCACCAATCTTTCGTGATTGGTCCCTTCAGCATCAATTCTAAATATGGCATTTCCATGGCTAAAAAGTAGGAATGGTGCAGGGTCTGGTGTGGAAAAAACAATAAAAAAAAAAAAGAGATCAGGCAGAGATAAGCAAGAGAACAAGAGATAAGCATTGCATTTTGGCTGCAATAAGTTCTTATCGATATTACCCTAGCCAAAGAGAAAGTTCTGGATCTAACCATCTCTCATATTTTAATGACAACTTTCTAGGCATATCACAGAGAATCAGTAAGATATAAATGTAATGGCTCATTCACATTTAATGCTGGAAGTTAGGTCCAAAAATTGAGTCATGAAACAGAGACTGCAGTGGTTGTTACCACTACTCCCAAATCCTACAGCCTCCTCAGAGGTCGGAAGAACCATTGCATGCACGCCAACAGAGGCTGGAAGAACTATGCCATGGATACGTCTCCAGGTAGAAGACTGCTTCCAACTATTGTGTCACTGCAATAATTTATCACAGAGGGGTGGTCTGGAGTCTCATTTTAAGTGCTCAAACAGGGAAATCGAAGATCCCAAGACAGGGAAAGGGAAGAAGCTACAGACCGCAGTTTCTGGTGATGCAGAGGCTTGAAGGAAACCAAAAGACCTGTACTTAAAACTCCTAGAGCTCAGCAGAAACAACTCTTTCCAGACAAAAACTATATTCTTGATGAGTGAAAGGTAAAAGTGTATCACTAAAACATAAAATATGTTACAATGAAAGGTGTTCCAATTCTGCCTGGCCTCTAGAAATATAATTAAGGTTGAAGGTGATGAGCAACTAGAATGGTCCAATTAGTCTTAACGTACCATTAAAAGCAGGTGGAAAGCATGGAAGTACAATTAGTAGGACATAAGAGTTGGTCTGCAGATTACACTACCCCAGTTTTATCAAGTCCTCTTTGTTATTTTTAGGGTATCACCACAGGGCAGGGTTACAACTGACAAGGAACTTTAACTGCATTTCCAAGCCACATGGTTTTAATTTAGACAATTTGAATATTATGGATGTCTATCAAGTGTACAGCAGAGGAAGGGAGTTTTTGTGTAACCAGTCACAATTCAGGCTTCATTTTAAAAGAAAATTTTTTTTTAATTAAAAAAAAAAAAGTGGGTGCTATACCACTAAGTCTTTAATTTTTCACTAAAACAACAATCAAAGAAGGAAGTCCATGGTGGTGGTAATGGGGAGGATTTATAACACAGTTGCCTTAAATAACAGATCATGGCATACAAGTAATGCTCTAACCAAGTGACTTTGAAACGCAGTTATTCATCTAGATCCAACAGAACGACAGTTGTCAAGCCTGTCTGATCAGTTGTTGAACTGATCTTCCTGCAGTGCAGAAGGGACTCTCCATTTATCAGGGATGGATGACATCAAAGATACACTATCACCAGTTTCCTTACACATATACTTTTGAAAATTACACTGGTTTTGTTAACAAGTTTTGCAACCTTTTAACTAAATGTGTTTGCTATTAGCATGAATCCTGAAACTTTAAACTCAACACAGATCACTTCTACAAATTTTAGCCAGATGCTCCACCTTCACCAGGATTGCAAAGTTGTTTGACTCAATTCCTTGCAGAGCAGAGGGATGAGAAAAATTTTGATTTCTCCAAGTGAAGCAAAACCAGACATTCAGAAAACCAAGGTGGAGAGGTGAAATTCAGAGCACCCACCTCATACTCTAGGTGCAATATAGTGTTAAACTAATCAGTAAAATCAACTAGATTTTTTTTTCCGTGGGTAGCATGAGGTGAGTACAAAATCAAGTTATTCAAAGTCCATAACCGTGGACATTTTCCTCTTAGAAGGGCTAAAAAAATTAAAATTTAAATGCCTTTTACACATTCAAAAATCAATTTATACACTCAGGACAGAGCAAAAGAGAGAAAGGAGTCACAGTAGAACTCATGTTTATTAGGAAACTACCAATGGACCAAACCAAAAATAAGGGCTTCCCGCTTACAACTTCACACCACTGTCCCTAGAACTTAAACATTCTGAAGAGACATCAACACCAACAGACTGAAAGAGGCGAAGGTAGCAAAATCTTGTGCACTGCTGGGTTTTCCTGGAAGTAGTAAGGACGAGATAAGAAAGTTTACAGTTCTGAGCACAAGGAGAGAGTATGTGTACTAAACAGAAAGCCATTGCTCAGTTTTGTTTGTTTCCGTAGGCTCATTCATCTTCCCACCACCATACTTTCCATTCTTCGCTATCACTCTTCTGCAGCACCCACCTTTGGCCTTGGCACTTACCCACACAGTAGAAGAGGCAGTTTTTCCATGAGCGAACAAGAGCACCCCAGTCGCTGTCCAGTAGGGACCAGCCAGGCATGATTCATTTGAAAAATAATGCTTACTCATCTCTAAAGCACTTTTTTAGTCATCAAAAACCCAAAATGATCTTACCGTTCATGTAGCAAGACCATTTGTCAATATCCAAAGTGTAACCGGGCAAACAGGAGCAGATGTAGGACCCCGGAACATTGATACAGGTTTGGCCACAGGTTCCCAAACCGCCTTCAAAGCATTCATCAATATCTGAAACACGTTTTTAACATATCAGGAAAATTCAGCCAGCAAAAGCAGCAAAGAGAAAGAATACATTTCACATAGTTCTCTAATAATAAATTGGTCACAAAATTTACTATCCCATCATTAAATACGGAGGATGGCCATACTGCTTCATGCATTAGTTTCTGTTGTCTGTTGTCACATGCACAATGAAGGGGTTTTTTAGAAGACTGGCCATGGAAGTTGTTCTCCCTTGCGTCTGGGCACTCTGGTCTCTGATTGCCCAAGCACAGGGAACAGATTTGTTTTCGTACTCTGTTTCCGTGATTTATGTTATCATCTGGTATGCAAATGCTGCCGGCAGCTGCTTCCTTGCATCTTTATCTCTCTTTCCACAGTAATAAGTTTGTCCACAAATTAACTAACTTTGCAAAAGAGCAAAGCAGCAAACAGACTGTCACATCATTGAGTTCCACACTGAGCTCATTTAATTTGAGTAAAAGCTCAAAAACACATACAAAAAACTAAAGGCTCCACTATGTTCTGACAACAATAACCCCAAACCAAGGTAACAAGCAAACTAATTAGAAACTGGGCTTTTAACTGGTAGCCTTTATGAATTAAAAGATATTTGATGTATTTATGGTGTTTTATCAGGGCTTGAGGCAGTAACTATTAAGCCCTAAATTAAGGACTTTATTTTTTTTAAGAAAAAAGGTCACCATCGAGGAGCATATTTCACACTAAGGGGGAAAAATATTAACCCCTTTGGCAGTACCATGGATGATTGTCCCAGAAAATTTAGATAAACTTCACTTTGTATTAAAACCAAAAGAATTTGATAGTAACCTCCCGAGGTGCTGGACATCGGGCAGTACCACACCTTGGTAGAGCAGCTGTTTCCTTGCCCAAGATATATTTGATGTCAGTGAGTTTTGTTCTGGGTTTTATCATCTGATTTTGCACATGCAGGAAAAAAAGATTCAACACAAATAATTTTGAAGAGACACATTTGATTAAGTCGCTAGAGGACTTTGATTCATAACCGAAGTACACATGCGTGTTGGATTATTCCAAGTACAGCTCAACGGGGGTGTTTTCCTGTAGTCTTGACCAAGAACGTAGGGCAACAGAAGAACTTCTCCTTAGATAACTCATCTTAGATGATAATTTGTATCAAGTGCAAATTATTACAGTGCTTCAGGAGGTCTGAGAGAGTTAGGTGAGAGGATTGCCCTGGTTCAAAGGTCAGAAATGGCACCCCGTGATAACTACAAGGAACTGCAATTTAAACCAACTCACACCAGCGATTTGAAAGAAACTTTCTCTCTCAGTAACCCAGGGAGAATTAAGCAACCAGATCTCTGATGGCCCATGGGCCTGGGACCCTGTCTCCTTTAAAAAAATACGTGCAGCAGAAGTGTTTAAGGGTTTACTAAGTGTCGGGTGTCAGAGCTGTTCAAAAAGAATATCAGTGCTTTACAGCCGTCGCCTAATGAGTCTATACAGACCAGGGAGTGTTTCCATACTGTTTTCAGAGTTTTCCCACAGCGTTATGTTCCACATAGCAGATGAACTACTTTGACGATGTATGAAATGTAATCAGAGCACACGCAACTGATTTCTGTTGAACAGATTAAGAAGGTAAAGCAGAAGCTTTTTCAGCAACTTAATTCCATAAAGCACTCCAATTCTAAACTCACAATCTTCTTCAAACAATCAGCTTTCAGAAGCACATTTTCCCACAGTTACTAGGGATGTACATGCCATTCTCCACAGAATTAAAGGAGTAACTCCCCCAAATCCCCTCCAGAAATGTTTGACTGCCTTAGAAGTTTGTTAATGGGCTATAGACGCCGTGAGCTCCAGGTTGCCATTTAAAACTGGCTGCTCCTGGCTGTCATTGCCTGGACATCACTAAAACTAAAGGGCTTTTTGGTTGCCCATACAGGAGAGCTTTGGTGACCTCTGCTCATTGTCACAGCTGTTGTCAGTGTTAGCGGACACATGAAGGAGTCTGCAGGCATGAACACAGTTTGTATCTTTTCCTGATGTACTGGTTTTCAAACGGGGTAACTGGCTGACTAAGCGGGACAGTTAATCTGATGTAATCACCAGTAGAAAAGCAGGTACAAGCCTCTATTGATAAAGGCTATAATGTAGTTCCTGTTAGTCAATACACTTTTATGATGATGGTGGCTTGTTAAATAAAACTGACGTTATTTCTCTGAGGAAATCACAAGTATGGGTGATAAAGGCAACTGTGTAGAAGTTAATGACAGACGTCATTTGATTAAGTAATGCAAAACACTGATGAAAGAGCTATTATTCAATTGCAATAAAGAGCACATTAAATAAGAAAAAGATAGGCCTGACCTACAGATTGTATCTGGAAGACTGCTCACTCTGAAAAGGATTTGTGTTCATACTGGACAGAAAGCTGACCTCTTAGCATGTTACTGGCCAAGAAAATTTAAATCACAACACATATGAACACAGGAGAGATGAATGAGAGTGGGGAAACAGTGTCATTTCTGTATCTGGGAGTGCTCAGACTATATCGGCATGTTGTTTGTATTTCTCACATATGGGTTGTTAAAAGCTCCTGAAAAATTAGAACATATATAAGAACAAGGAAACAAAGCCTGATTTGAGAGTGAGGGAAGTACCTTTCCATAAGACACTTGAAGTCTGCGTAGATTATCAGAAAGAAGCTTGGGGAAGGGACTGATCACAGGATATAAATACTTTCACAAAGAAAAAGTACCAGATTTTCTGAAGGACACTATAATCTTTTGCAAGAAAGATTTAACACCGAGTGATGGCTTAGAACTGATGTCAGGGAAACCAAATTCAGACATGAAATTCACATTTTAACAGGACATATCTGTGAAGGTTTGAAAAACTTTGATGTTCTCAATTCACAATTGGACTAGGAAAGCATACGTTAACCCAAGCACTGGCTACTGAGCTAGGTACCAAGATAACTGGATAATGGCCCATTATTTACAGGACAGGCTGTAATTTACAGCTTTAGATGAGTGTACAAAACTGAATCTCCAAGAAAGAGCACACTGATTGGTTAGGCTGCAAGAATTTACACTGCCTCCCCAGTAATTGTCCTTGAAGAGCGGATTTCAGGGTTATCAATCTGCCCATTTTCATCACCAGCGAAGTTCACATAATAAAGCAAATCCCACCCATTCTGAAAAGCGCGCAATTGCCCCAGCTGAAGGAAGGCTATAGCGGGAGAATAACAGCCTAATAAAAGATGAGGGGCACAGTGGAGACAGGCAGCTTAGCCACCAGAGAATGCCCTTTTCAGCGGTAAACAGGAAGCGCCCACAGGCACAGAGCTATTGTAGAACAAGTCACAGCATTGTGGACATTTGGCTTTTACGGCACTAATAATGGAAGAGGGTCCTGTGCTTATCATACTCTCTTCTTTGCTTAAAGTACAAAATAAACTCACCCCAAATCTCCCTGCCCCCCCAAAAAGACTGTTTCTTAGAGAGAACTCGATCATAAAACCATCCATCAGGTGTAACTAGTGGTGCCTTCATCTGCACTCTCAGTGCCAAAGCAAAGCGCAGAGTTGCATCCTGCTGTAGCCATTTTACGTGTCCTGGCAACCACATCCCCCAGTGGGAACTTTACCCTGTGAAAGAAATCGGCTTAGTGAACACAAAGGCTGTCTGCAGTGCCCTGACAGCCAGCCCTGAAAGGAAGAATGAGGTCCTGGTTAGTTCTCAAAGGCTTCTTTATGCAAAAAATGCCTTGAGAATCAGCAAAAACGATGAATCATGTCATCATGATGTTGGCAGCTCTCAATGACTTTACATACAAATATGCTACTTTATTGAGAGTCCTGAGAAACGCTCTGATTGCAGAAGGTGAAGCATTAGTATGCCTGGCAGGGATACAGAGAAACCACAGTGAGACAGAACTTGAATTTCATTATGCCCTCAAATACATACATTATAAACATAAAAAATACATGTGCAGGCACAGAAAAAGGACTGAAGATAGTCAGAAATGGAAGAAGATGCTCCACCTATCAGCAGGTCACAATAAAACAGAAGAGGCACAGCTCAGTGTCTTCTCTCGCTAATTTTGAATTAGGTTTAAAGTACAATCTAATCACTCACAATTTTTGAGAGGATAGAGGCTGTGAAGTGCTCAAATACTGTAGTGAGAAATACAGTGTGAATACAGTAAGTTGATGATCCACTCCTGGACTCTTCCAGTCCACAGCCACAGAAGCGACCATATGCAACCCTATTCAGGATTAAGGTTCATGTGATATGTGATGCTATTTCTGGCATTTCTTGTAACATATTCACCTCCCTCCTATTCTGATCTAAGTTTTTACAGCTAAAGATAGTATTTGTTCACATTCATCTGGATCCAATTTCCAGAGAATTCAATGGGAATTCTCATAAATTGGTCTGTGGGTTCAGATCCGTGGTCAAGAATTCCTGACTACGATTTGGCAACAATGTTTTCATCTTTCCCCAAGGCAGTGTAATACGAAGTGAGAGAGCTGGAAAACAGCTACTGAAAAGAAGGAAACAAGCACACCTTGGCTGTAGCTCTTCTGAAATACAGAGGGACGCTGGGGTCTCAGCAGGTTTATCCCTAGGTCATGACAGGGGTAGACAACAGAGTTCCCCATTTCATTGGCTCTTACTGCTCCTTGTGCAATGCTTGCAAAGAAAGGATAGCTGTGAATTAGTAAGGGTTTGGCATTTCATACTTCTAAGAACACAACATAAGAAGTTTTAACAGTGTGTCTTCAGAAGGCTGCATGGAGCAAAGTGAACCCAGGATTTAGTTAATTAAGGGGAATTTAAAGATGTAATACAAAGAGGAATAACTTTATATTCTGCATCACCAGTGCTCCATGCAGGGAGAGCGGTGAACAGCAAGGGAAAAAAAAAAAAAAAGAGGAAAGCTTGAGACACTGAAAGAAGCATCTGACTGAAAGAGCTGACCTAGATAGCTGCAGTTGTCAGCTTCAATTGCAGGCTACAGCTCTGCAGGAATGCGCAGCATGTTAGCCCTGAAGAAGTAACAAGGCCTGATCAGTTCATACGAGAAGTTAGTAGAGATATACAGAGTTTAAGAACCCACAGTTAGATAAAAAACTTCGGGTTCTTCAAAAACTTTTTTACAATGTTTTCAGGGATTTTGTAGTGTTTGGTTTTGGCTTTTTTTTTTTTATAACTATACTTCACTTTGAATACTCACTTCGTAAGTTTTGAAAGTCAGCACTGAAGCTAAAGCACACCTCCAGTCTTGCAGTGTCCGGGACATAACGTATTTGCCTAGGGAAAACCAAGACTAACACGCACTAGTATCTGCTCGAAAATTGATAACGCAAAGGGCAGCTCTAGGGGCCTCTTCAGATTAACAGTGCCATGTGGGAAACTTCTTGGTCTTAGGTGGAGAAAGAATCTATACATCATGACCAAAAAATAGCGTTGTTAAAGTTGTACTTCAGGAGGGGACAGGCAACAGATTCCAAGAGGCGTAAGGTTTGCTGACGTGGTTAAGATGTTAGAAATCAAAGCTCTTCCAGGACCAACCATGCATGTGTTTTTACCTTGTAGGAATAATAACTTTTGCGTAGCCCAGACCATTTTTCTTTAGAGGCAGTAGGTTCTGTGTTTTCACTGGGGTCTAAGAAAGATAAAGGTAACTGAGTCCCCAGTCCTGACCTCAGCTTTAAATAAAGTATTAAATCAAGATAGCAACATCAAAAACTGCAGAAATGCTTCCAATTCAACTGTAACTTGCTGATAAATTGACGTGTTTGTTCACCACTCTAGTCTTGTCCTGACCTCAAGATCTGTTCTCCCACACTTTCCCTCTTACAAACTTTGCTGTTGTGGGGCACAGGGCCCCTCTGAAAGGCCTCTCCTCTCTTGGCATACCAAGTCAGGTTTCAAATAATCTCTCTTAAAATAACGGTATAAAATTATGTGAGACATTCAGGGTTAGATTTCATTGTCCTTCCACAGGATGAGAAGGTCTTTGATCTTTGAATATCCCTAAAAATAAAAGGAACTAATTAAGAAGTGAGCTATTTAGCACAATCGAGACCTTCTCTACAGTGGCAATATGGAAAACAAATCTAGAAAAGCCTACGCACTTTCCGGTAAGTGTCACTTATAACAGGTCACTAATAGAGAGCGGACATCTTCTCAATTCAGTGTGGTCCTTATGGCTGGCAGGATGCCCTGATGGTCATGGATGATAAAGAACATTTTACAATTGGTATATTTATTACAGCTCACCAAGAACGGTCACCAAGCCACGGATCAGCTTGCCGTCATTGTTCACAGGTCAGTGGTATGAGTCATGTCTCCCACTCTTTTATCACTCCCACCACTTTTCTCCTCACTATTACCTTCAAAGCCTGCCTCCAGTTTCCTAATGCTTGCTGCCACTGCACCCTCTACCTCACATAATTAATGAAATAGAATATTATACTTCCGGTCTTCTGGTCAGAACTTGGCTTGTGTACCCAGCACATAGAAGAACGAACAGGGGAAATCCACTGAAACAAAGCATCTTTCAGTCTTATATTTAATGTCAAAATTTCAGCTTTGCTTAATCCCCGGTAATCTGATTAAAAAGATAGCCTAGCACATCTCATTTTTCATTTATTCCATACTACATGGAATTGCTCAGAGTATGTCGTAATAAAGTTAGCTATTACTCAAAAGACGTCTTTTATCATATTTCTGGCAGAGTTTGCTGAGCTCCTGGCCATTCTGTTTCGGGGCTTTACCTAGACTCCCCCCATTCATACAGCAGCTGAATGTACCTAATTGTCAACAGAAAAGACATAATGCAAGGCAGGTTATGTCCCCATTAATGGAAGAGTGGTGTGCATCAATATGTGAAATATGTCAACTGAAACATAAAATGCAGCCTTTTGAATGTCAATATTTAGAGTGCTTTTTGACTCTTTTAACGAAAGTCAAGCAATTCCCTCCACGTCAGTAGAATTCTATAACACGTGAGCTCTTTATTGGGCAACCCGACAATGTAGAAGTCATAATGCACATACATGCTTGTGGAAGCTACATACATATTGGCAAACAGCGTAGACCTAAAGGAGAGGCTGTGTAAAGTGCAACAGTTGCTGAAGATATGACATACACACTAGACACATGTATTTCATGTTGAGGTTACAGAGAACCAGGCTGAGTCTGGTCACATGGACCGAATGGCCATCAACATAAGAGATAACAGATGCTCTCCTACAGGAACACCTTCCGGTTTAGAGTGGCCTAACGAGAATCCAGTTTGTGCACTTTGAGAGTGCTCTGCGATGTGAAGACAAGCACAGTAAGGGGTGGCAGTATGAAGATTCATTTCAGAAGCATGCTTCTCATTTGAATCCAAGCATGGCTGTGGAACACCCTAGGTGTGCTTGGCTCTCAGATAAACCTTTGGTCAGGTTTATGATTTGTAGACAAAAATACCTAGCTCCTCCTTTCTCAACATGAGAGCATTTAACGTGCACACTTCTATTTTCTGCTTACAAGATGGTATTTCTTGGCAGAATGCACAGAGGAGGCACCTGTTATTAAATCACTGGAATCATGTCAAGAACTGAGTCAGAGCCTCTGAAGCCCCAGAAATCTAAGGCAAAAGCATAACTCCAAGTGTTAGATCTGTTTGCTTGAATCCTTACAGAGCATTTCCTCATCTCCTTACTGCAAAGTCCATGACTTCATTGATTCTGGCTTTCTAAAAAAAAAAAAAAAAAATTGGACTTCAAGGTAGCAGGGTAGAGAGAAGGGTTCTGTCATTCTTTGTCTTACACTTTGTAAAGTAAAGGAACCTGCCTTCTACATGTTCCAAATCACTGGAGGTGATTACACCGATATTAGTGTCATACACTTCACCCAGACTTTAGTACTACAGTATCCAACACACTGCAATTCGGGTATTGTACGATTCCTGTTATTAAAGATGAGCACACCTGTCTACATGCACCGATAAACATGGAAAGAGTAGTTTTTAAAGTTGTCTAGCCCACATTTAAGTATATACTAACATATAATCATTAACATGCTCTTTCTGTGTGCATATAGAAATACAAAAATACACCTATGTGCAAATTGTACATATATAGAAGCATGAATACCTGTGGGCACATGTATTGAAAACACAGAGACACTGAAGCTATGGCAAGGAATGTTGGTCTCTCATGATCATATAAAAGTTTATGCTGCTTTCTGAGCGTTAAACTGGCAGACAAGTGACTGGTTTCTGAAAAACGAACTAAAAATATGTTCTATTCATTACAGGAAGCAAAAGATATAAAGAAGCTGATTTATCGATTTTGCCAGTACAACACACAAGCAATCCATGAAGCTTAAAATCATAAAGCTCGATTAAGGGAATGCGAATGCAGATTTCTCAGTGTGTGAATGGTCAGCAACTTACCTACACAGGCAGAGTTTTCAGTCTTTAATCTGTATCCATTAGGACAGTTCCGGTGCTGCAGAGCTGAGAGGCTGACAAAACCAATTTTAAAAACCACTGGCAAAAAAGCACCAAGGAAGAGAAACATAATCTTGAGGGGTTTTTGAACTGTCACTAGAGAAAAACTAGCTTGTATCCAGTCATATCCAGAACAAGATGAGCATGTGTAATCCCAAAAGGCTTCTGCAATCTCCTGCTTTACACTCAGACATCTTATCACGATACCAAGTTTTATCTTCACCTTGCTTTTCTTGTCACTTTAGCCCTTACTGTGTCTGACTACAACCTTGAAGAAATTCCTGGGAGATTTCTTCCACACACACACCAGTTTTTTTCTCTCTTGCTCTTTCGTTTCTTTCTTTCTTTTCTTTTTTTTTTCCTTTTGGAGGCCAAGCATGAAATGCCTGACACCCTTGCCACAAATTTAACACAGCTTAAAAGCAAAGCTCACAAGGATGACTGCAAATTTCTTCGCAACAAGCAAAGCTGCTGTTTAAATCTTAAAAGCAATGAATTTGGAAAACTGTTCACCACAGCCCTCAGCGGAGTACAGGGAGCAAGATCTCCAGGTACCATCCTTCTGCAAGCTCAGTCGCTTTTTACATACAAACTCGGACAGACTCCTCTTTTCTTTTTAAAGCTCTGCTTGCCCCACCTCTTCTCTTTTTAGTACCACTTGAGTGAACCCTGTGTTTGCAAATAGTAATGTGGTCAGTTCCTTTACTAGAGGGAACTGAGCCAGAATGCAGATACCCAGCCACCCTTAATAAATACAGGCTATTTAGAAGAGCAGCCCCTCCTGCCTGACAAGTACCTGTGGCATGCCAGCTGAGTTTTATTTCTCAGAGACTGTAAGCAGGTTCATACCATGCCTGTTAATAATGATTAGCTGCATTCATTTTAACATTGTCATGTGTTTTACCACCAGAAACAAGGTTTGTCATCACAACGTTTCACGCAAAAAGGGAAAAAAATCCCTTTGGCTCCTCCGGTATATTTCAATTGGAAATACAAATTGGCTGAAGGTCAAGTTCAGACCTAAGGCATGTGTTTGCAATCCTAATTTCAAAGAAGTTGCAACCGACTCTCTCAGCTCTGAATTTGGCCCTTCTGCACTTCAGGAAAATACCTGCTGTCAGAGACCCAGGCAACGTCTTCTGAGCGTGCATCTTTTACGCAGGGGGCAGCCATTCACACGCACACATCAGTGCTGTAAGAGGCTGCTGTTGTCATGCAGTGCTATTCTACACCTGTTTTGCTGAGGTGTATAAACTAGAGAAATTCCAGGTGCATCAAGCTGATAATTCTTCCAGTACTGAACAAAATCTCCTTTTTCTCAGTCCTCTGGACCAGACCAGCAAAGCTCTAGAGCAGAAGCATAAGTGATTTGCTGAATTTTGAATGTGCTGAGATTTAAGCAGATGTTACGTGGTTGACTGTGCCAGGTTTTGTTGAGCTAACTATTGTGAGGCATTCTGTCACTTTCTTCTCTTTTTTTTTCTTTTTTTTTAAATTTCTGCAGTGTTGCACTAGAATAAATACTAATGCAACAGCTGGATACAGCAGCAGCATCAGACAGTAACCTACAGCTGCACAAGTTCCATCTCTGGGAATTTCCCCTCTTCCTCCTCTCCTATCAATAAGACACCAGACTTGCGCTGTCAGAAAACCAGAAACATGAAACCTGATTATTAATTGGGCCACTCTCCATTAAAAGCAACAGTTTCTTGAAAATTCTGCCTGTGTGTAGGCACACTCTGCTCACTCGGCCTTCACTGCTACAGCTAATGCAATTAATTAAATCTGGGCTGACAAATGGCAGCCACGTTTCCATATACTCTGTTCAGAACAGAGTCTCTGTTCTGCATACTATAAAATACAATAACAGTAATGTAAATTATGCGGGGCCAGACTCAAGCCAAACAGCATTTGCTTCTCCAAATAGTCCCCTGCAATACAAAAGGGCGACTGATGTGAAAGCACAGTATAATGCCATCCCAGCTAGGATTACAGGATCCTGCCCAGGAACTGCGGTATGTTCCATATGAACCTCTTTTACTGATTCTGCAGCCGTCAGTTCCTCCTCACAAAATTTTCTTCGGTGTTCAAGCTGGGAGCACGTAACCTAAACAGTTCAAAAGGAATGTGTCACTTCTTTGTGAGCAACCACTAGCAGAATGTTTGCTAGACCGTGAGGGTGGCCGTCCCAGCACAGTCCTGACCTCTTCCAGGACAGACTCAGACAAACTCCCTGAAGGAGACAAAATGAATAAGCTCTCCCTTTTGTATTAAAACCCAGATGCAATTTCTCTCTCACATTCTTTTAGACTCTCATTTATACACATTGTCTTTTCTGAACATCTCTCTCATTATTTTCCCCTACTCCATTTCCTATTTTTGCCTTTACTCAAAACACAGTCAAAGGCATGTCCTAGAATTTCTCTTTTTTCTCTAAAGAGAAAGCGAAAAACAGAACTTTCTGACGTGCCAATACCACAATGATCTTTTCTGGAAGAAGAGATCCCTTTGCTGCAGTAAGGTAAAGAGTGGTTAATAAAGTCACTAATTTTACCATCTTAGAAAATTAGGAATGGTTTAAAAATAGGAAGAAAAATCTCTTAATAATGGAAATGCCTTTTTTTTTTTACCCTCATAATGCAAATACACCTCAGACCAGAACTAACCCCCAGACCCACAATATGATACAATATGATCTTGGCCTAAGAATGTAAATACATTACTTGGAAGCAAATAGAACCAATCACCTCCCCTTAGACCAAACCAGAAAGTTCTCAATAAAATCTGAAATTCATCAGGCTGTACCACAACTAGACCTTTCAAACATACTGTTTTTTACCAAGTAGTTCAGTATACTGCTCACAATAATGCCTTCACACCTAAAGTCATTTAGCATTTCAGAAATTGTTCAAATGCTTTTCTACAAGGCAAACTATTGTGCTCACCTACAGGTATTAAGTATAGTAATTTACTTTAATCTAGCACTCACGATACATTCAACTAAAATAACAGAGTAATTTCATCTGTAGGGCTCACCACAGAATCACTCCAAACAATCTCAAGGTTGTGTCCCAGTCTGTCAAATGCAAAGAACTGACAGTTTCCTTTGACCTGCTGGCTCAAGAGACTGACTCAGCTAACAACAAATAAACATTTTTATTCCTTTCTTTTGGACTTTCTGCTCACTCAGCTAGCTTTGGAAGGCTTTTTTTGCCAAAATTGGTAAAGACCAGCTAGCAATTCAAACGGAGAGGTTCTTTCCCCTACCCTGGCAAACAGCTGCTGTTACCGAATTCAAGGACTGTACGTTCTGCCTGTTCCTAAACTGTGGAGAAAACCGAGCCCTCCCTCAGTTTCCCCAGGGCTTTCATTATCTATATTGTGTTAATTAGCACATTGTTTAAATCATGTATTAGGTTTTATTCTTGCTTACTACACGTTATACTAGCTTGTCAGCACTTCTCCTTTCAGCCTCTGAAAGTTTGATTCTTGCTTTATGCATATTCTAATCCGGTTAAAATTATATTTTATAGTCATCCCCATCCCAACTCCCACCAGCACAGGTTAATGATGAAATCCAAGAGTTCACTGAAATAGCATAGGAAATGTATAGTGTCTATCTCTAGTACAAATAGCACAGAGCATTGAGGAACTCCCACAAAACTGCTTCCAGGTCCTCCTCAACGGCCCCAGGGAACCTGCCAACCCCCAAGTCAACATGCTCATGTGCATGTCATTCTGTGAGGAAAGGTACAGTTGCCAGAGCAGTAGCTGATTAACACAAGCAGCTTCTACAATGATACTGGGAATTTCTGATGGCCTCCAGGAAAAATACACAACATTTCTGTAAGCTATGCCTTACACCTGCTCACGGAAGCCTAATCTCCGGATCAGTCAGCTGACTCTGATCACCATACTTCCTCTGACAGGACAGTGTTTGATTCTCCACTGCTAACGTCGTTTCAGCAGGTTGAGCCTGCATCGTCTGTGATTCTGACAAAAGAGACATTATGCAGTATTAAATTGCCTCTCAGCGCAGGGGGAGGCACAGCATGAAAGAGGGACATATTTTAGTGTTCTCTAAAAGCCAGGAAT
>NW_010429771.1:0-14456 GCF_000710305.1 Buceros rhinoceros silvestris | reverse complement strand
AAAGAGCCAGGAATGCGTGAAATCTGCCGAGGAACACCAGCCATTCTGGTTTGGCCCTCAGGCTTGTCATTCATTGTTCTCTTCAGCAATTTGTGGGTGATGTTTGGCTGGCAGGATGTTGTAATTTCATTTATTACTAAAATTAATTAAAGAGCTGGGCTTTAAATTATGAAAGCTTTAATGAAAAGCAAACACTATAGTAGGTAATCTCTTTCCAGTCGTCTCAACTTGTTTCACAGCAGGAATTATGGCAAATACCCACTGGGGCGTTTGGGGCACTTTCAGTCCCATGTCTTTTTGGCTAAGAATACAGTTTTTCCTATTGCAATCTGATGTTAAATAAAAGACAAAAAAAAAATCTGTGTTAAAACCATCCTGTTAATTATAACTGATATTCACCAGCTGCTGTACAGTGAATACTTACTGCATCAGCTAGACCACACTGGAATCCAAGGAGGATGCAGAAAGGAAGTTAAATATGGTCTCTCTCATATCTAGACAGTCAGAACAAGAGCGAAATATTCTGGGGAAGCCACATAGCACATTACTGCCTTATGACATTTATCAGTGTTCGATGACTACATTAGGCCTCTGTGTTAGCAGACATAGAGGAGTAGTTAAAATAACATGTTGAAACAGTCGTTTGGCTCTCTGAAGTGGAGATAAAACTGAGTCATTTGTTACGATGGATAAGGTCTATGCAGCTTGCTGGGTGAGAACATTTAAGAAAAGAACTTAGTAGTAACAGGTATGGCGTTACTTCACTATCAATCAGGGTCAAAAAACGTGTCCACCCCGTGGTTTTTGGCTGGGTTTCTGACCCAGGGACACCTCTGTCTCACCCGTAGCAAAATGACAGCTAGTGCACTTACTAGAACAACCACTCTAACAAATGTCTCAGAACAAAGCCACCGGCTGAAACCTGTTTTCACTGATTTTCAGTGAAATCGCCATTTCCTGATAATGTAAGAGAACAGGATTTTAAATATCAGGCCATAGAGTCTTATCTGGAGTCCATCTATCACAAGTAGTGCTACTTTTACTCTTTTAATCCTGTGAGTTCTGAGCTGAGAAGATAAATAATTAAAATTACTTTTTCAGTCAACTTTTCTCTCCACATTACAGACTTTTTCAGATAGTTCATTCTTCTTGTGACCATGATGCTCTTTAGAAAATAAATGCCAGGGAACATTTTATGGTTTTGTTTTACAGCTGCCTCACTGGCTACGTGGAACAGAATCACTGCATTTACCAATCTAATCCACTTTGTCAGATTAACCCCGTTTCACCTCGTGAGTCTGTTACACCAGTTTGGCATATGTACACAGACACCTGCATTGGCTTACATTTGTGTATCACATCTAAAAGGCAAACAACATGGGCATAAATAGGTGTAGAAGTAGAAACAGCCAGTTTTATAACCAGATCTCCACAGCAAAAGCACCTGAGCTGAACTCAGAAGACTGGAATTACCAGAGATGTCAGTGTCTGGTACCAAGCTCCTGTGGGCAGACTGTAGGATGCTCTCAGTTGCTGACGGATTCAAATGCTCTGAAGGAGGCAATGACTTCCTGAGTATTCTGCAAGCCACACTCTCCTTGTGAAAATTTAACATTTTCCTGTACGTGGTCATGCACCTGGTGCCAGAGGAATTCATCAGTGGATTGGTGTGGTGGGCAACCAAGAGCAGGTGTAATAAAATACATCACTACGCTGAGAATGTTCTTTTCCCTGCAATTGATAGAACAGGTTCAAGACATCTCCAGAGGCAAATATGTCCTAATTAATAAATATTTGAGCATTGAGGATCTCCTGAAGAATTTACCCAACGCCTGCTGAAAGTAAGCTTGCACTGAAACCGCAAGTTTTTGTTGCGAAGTCATTTACCGTGTGAGATAATTTTACAGGTGCAATACAGATCTAAAGCAAAGAAATACATGGTCACCAGACCCTACCCATGGTGGCCATGAGAGTTCTACACGTGGATTTCTTATACCATATCAGGAAGTAGTTGGTACGGAAAGTGACAAGTGATCAGCAACGGGTTCTGCAATGGAGGAGGCAGCTTGACCCGACACCACCTCAGAGAGAGCCTCACAGCTGCAGGCAGTGCAGTGCCAGAGCCTATCACAGACCCAAATGCCTCTGCAAGCACGATATCCCAGAACTTGGCATCCAAATCCTGCAGCTACCAAACACACCCTGCTTAAGGCCACAGCTGTCAATTCTCCATCTAGACAAGGACGAGGAGAGAGGAGCAGTGGGGGAAAAGGCAGGCGTGTAAAGTATAAGCAACAGCCCACCTTATGTTTAACTTTTAGATAATGGTTCTGCACACTCCAAGGCTTCAGACAGATCCCGTGTTGCTGGTGGGAAAGTGAACATGGAGGATCCTGTTCAGACTCAGTTCAAAGTGGTGACTTCAGAAAGGGGAGAAACAGTTTTTCCTAGTAGTCCGTTTCCCTCTGAAACCATGAAAAACACTACTGAACTACAAGAATCCCCTGAGACTATCTATCTGCAGAAGTCAGTACTAGTATTATTCCCATGGTGTT
Source organism: Buceros rhinoceros silvestris (assembly GCF_000710305.1). Taxonomy (NCBI): domain Eukaryota; kingdom Metazoa; phylum Chordata; class Aves; order Bucerotiformes; family Bucerotidae; genus Buceros; species Buceros rhinoceros. Next base: position 11,901 of record NW_010429771.1, on the reverse strand, counting down.
TTTGAAGAAAATTAAACAACCTAACAAAGGCTTCATCTCAGGGACTGATCAAGCAAGTTAAGCATTAAGGACCAGGGAAAATAATTTCATAACAGAGCAGCAACGTACAAGTGATTGTATAACCAACAAACAAACAGCAAGCCAGGTGGTCATACATTCTTACAAAATGTCTACCCAGCTGCATGGCGTGAGCGATGTTTGCCTAGCTGAGGAGGAAACGGATGGATGGATTCCTGAAAGATGTAGCTACCTCCTTTGTAGCTGCCGGTATATATTCACAGAATCCCAGAATGGTAGGGGTTGGAAGGGGCCTCTGGAGATTACCTAGTCCACCCCCCCCCGCTAAAGCAGGTTCACCTAGAGCAGGTTGCACAGGATCACGTCCAGGTGGGTTTTGAAAGGCTCCAGAGAAGGAGACACCACAGTCTCTCTGGGCAGCTTCTTCCCATGTTCTGTCACCCTCAAAGTAAAAAAGTTTTTCCTCATGGTTAGATGGAACTTCTTGTGATCCAGACTGCGACCATTGCCCCTTTTCTTGACTCTGGGCACCACTGAAAAAAGTCCGGCCCCATCCTCTTGACACCGCCCACCCTTTAGATATTTACAAGCATTGATCAGATCCCCTCTCAGCCTTCTCTTCTCCAGGCTAAACAGAGCCAGGTCTCTCAGCTCTTCCCCGTAAGAGAGATGCTCCAGTCCTCTCATCATCTTTGTAGCCCTTCACTGCACTCTCTCTTATCTTTCTTGAACTGGGGAGCCTTTTGCTGGCCTTTGCCTTACACTAGGCTGTCAACTTACAAACCAGGAAAAGCAACAGTGAAATCAGGCGTGGTTAGACTTTGTAAATTACCATGTCTATGGATGGACGCACAGACAAATCCTGTGGCTGCTATAACCACACACAGAGTGTATTAAGAGATGCCTTCGCTCCATCTATATCCCTGCCACAGGTTTCCTGCGTGTTCTTGGCACACTGTGCAAGATCTGTGCACCTCTATATTGACCTTTTATTATAAAAGGGACCAATACTTTCCTTTTGCATGAAGGAGGGTTAGATCCTATAACTATTTTGCAGTGCACTGAGATCCTTGTATGTAAGGAAGTATTTAGAATTGCAAAGTAATTGATAATCTATTACTGCCAAGATCACATACAGAGAACAAATTAGGCCACAAAATAGAAGGAAAAAGAGAATATTAATTTAGGTTTGTTCATTAATGTTTGTATAGTTATTGCATCAGAAATAATTAAAAAATTATTCTTGCCAAGTTGTGTTGCAAAGCACTGAAAAGTTTTAAATCCGGTTTGTTACTCTCAGAATGCAATATAAATTTACTCTTACACAGAAAAGCGTAGTAAAAATACACTTGCTTCAAAGGAGATACGTTATTGTTTATGCTGCATTTCTACCAAAAACCATCACAGTATATTGTAGAAACTTTTATTTCTCAAACTGCAAACTAAGTTTATTACCACAAATTTCCTATTAGTGCTGTGAAATAAAATACACATCACTCCATGACTTTACTAAAGCTAGCACATGACATCAGTAGGAATACACCAGCTAGCCTAAAGTAATAAGGCATTCCCGACTCTTACTGCCATATACGCTATATAAAAAAAATGCTTCACAGTCTCAAGTTACTTCAAAAGGTACCAAACTAAAACCACAATATTAACAAACACAGAGGCTAATTCAAAACCACCATTTTGAATTAACAGATGCACCCCAACCTATTACAGCATCTTTATTAAAAACCAGGGTACTTAAGGGCCAATCCATATAGTATTACAATCCTATCGCAGTCAGGATCAACTGGGCGTCAGGACAAAATCATAAAAAGGAGTACCCACCCAAATCCGTCTCGATGCCTGTGGGAGAGGGTTTGGTGTCTCTCTTGGGCAGTGCTTTGAAAATCAGCCATAGGTGCCCAGTTTTCCAAAATGAAACAAGACTCTAGTAAGAGGAGAGGGGCATGGGAAATCTATTCTGAGAGTTCGCATGTGTTTCCCCATGCCAGAGAAACCTCTCCATGTGAAGGTCTGCGTTTGACTGCCGTATTTAGAACCGGGCTGACAGGCAAGGCAGAACATTTCATGAGAAGAAACCTGAATACCCAGAGTACCAGTGCCAAACAATTAAATTCTAGTATCACCTGTATACCTCCAGAGAGACTTACAGAAGGACCTACCTTATCTAAGCTGGCACAGAAGTCAAAGACGCTCATTCCTGCACACACTCTCAGTGCTCATAGCCACTCACTGCTGCAAAACACGCAGACTAAGGGCAGGGACTCTCCTTGAATGTTGCTGGATCACAGGCTCATCTTCGCATTCCAGGGTGAAATACCCAGAATGACACCTCTTTGCTTCCAGACATGAGGGAGAAACTGATCCTGAGTTCACTGAAGTCAGTATCAAACTCCATTGATTGAGTTATAAACACTGGACTAGGCTTATCTTACGGAAGGGACAGACTCCTGTCTTAACAGTTGACACAGCTTTAAAGAAGTATATTTCTTTTTTCTCCCACGGAAATCAAAAGAGATTAAATTCCTTCATAAGAGAATCTTACCAGGGGATGCTTAAGTATTTTTTAGACCTCCGTAATTTAACTTAGGCCTGGTACTTGAGAATAAGAGAAATACTGAAAAATATTATTAATATTTTCTAAAATATTGGAAAAGTAAAGGCAAAGTAAGAGTACAATCTGATTAAGCCTTCGGGATATGTGTTTCATGCTATGCACTTTTACGCCTGTCCCAAACACAAGTTATCATTGTGTGAGCATATGAAGTGGACATTTCTTTTCTCAATCTTAAGTTGATGAGAGGTTCCAACAGGAAGCATTAACTAGCAATTGGCATCGACATTCCTCTTCCTCTACTGCCAATAACAGGCACCTGTTCACTACTACACAACAAAGCAATTACACTTCCAAAAATGATCAGTTATTAAAAATTCAAATCATACCGTTCTGTGGATCGAGTATTCAGCTACTATGAATGCTTTTGTCATAAAATGAAGAAGAGCCATCTTATAAGAACAGAACTATTCGCAAGAGGAAACCATTATAAGGATTTAAGGCTGAAGGGCTTGCTGCATGGCTCTTGATAACTCTTGCTACAGCTGCACCCGTGATGAATAAATGACAGCATTCGTATTTTCACATCACTGTTTTTACCAGGACCCATCAGGTTAAGCATATTCTTTAATTCAAACAAAGGTACAGACAGAAAAAGACTGCCATTCACCTCCAAAGCTGTCAGGATTTCTTCTGACTAAGTGTTCCTGGAAGTAATGTGGTCACTATTCAGTAGCTTAGAGGAAAGAAATAATCAAGCCTTTCTGATGCAGCAAAGCTCTTGGCAATCAGTGCTCAGGCCTTGAAGTAATACTCTTGAGACCAGAGTGCTGAACCCAAAGCAGCTGCTTTTCGGTGACCAGTTGAATTGCGGACGTACTGTGAAGCAGTATTCCGACAAAACTAGAAGAAGTAGGTCAGCCAAGACCAAAGAGGGAAATGTTACGCTACACTGTAAATGGCAGTCATTTTACCGTTCTGCAGCCTTACTTCTCAGGCAGTGGATACCTTAAGCTACGTGAGTGACAACTTTACAGCAGCTGTCAGGGCTGTTTCTCATAAACTGCTGACCTTTGAGGAAGGTGGAGCTGCTATTAAACTCCTGCGTGTAAACAAAAAGCTCCTCAGTCTTGCACAAAATTGCCAGGGTCCCTGATGACTGTTGAAGCCAACTCAAAGAAAACGCAGATAGTTTTCCTTTGCCTGTGGTCATCAGTGGTTACTTATACACACCAGGTCCACACAGTGGTGTGAGAAGGCCATTCAGCTGTACCTTCACAGGCTCCTTTACCATGGTGAAAATCTCAGTCATCTGTGGTCTCCCTGATGGATAGTCAGTCATCCTTAGCACAATATTTTTTTGAGGTAGATTTGAAACACATTAGTAAGGGGCTCTTTGTCTGACTATTACTGTTTTACCAATACCGGTAGCAAGTGGCTTATGACCTACCTGTCACATTGCTGAAATTATCAAGACGTGGAAGCATCTTCTGAATCTCTTCCAGGGCCCAACCTCTCGCCAGACACTCTTGCTATGTGTGCATGCTTATTCTTGGCATCTGAAAGCTTCCTGGAACAATGTGTGACAGGATTCATCTCACTGTAACTGGAGTACCACTCCACTAAGTCTTGAGCTACTGGCATTTGCTGACATGGCTGTGGGCTTAGAAACACTGTCGGATGCCAGTTCCCAGGATGTGGTCAATAAATTATTTAGAGCATCTTTTCAGAACCCATTCCTATGTTTTGTCCTCAGCCCACGCAAGGTCAGCATCACACAGTTCGTAAAGAGCATGGCCTTTTGTGGAATTTACTCAAATATTCATCAGAGGAAGAAACCTCATCATTACAGATATATTTTTAGGTGATGACATTTGACTTCAACTTCCTCCAGGCCTGTCACCCTGCCCTTTTGATGAATCACAAGTTATTTGTACTCTAGTGGCCTTCCTATAGTTAAAGTTCTGTCAATTCATTCTGCTCAGAACCTCCTATTACTCTGAAGGATCAGAAGATATGCAAGCCTATGTTTTGACTTTAACAGATCCTATAAAATTACATCATCTTCACAGTTTCTCTCTTCTGTTCCAGTATTTTTCCCAGTAACCCTAAAAATCATTCAGACAGTGCTGTACAAGTTCAGTCCAGCTATCTTTCTAGCTGGCAGTTGTTGTCAAATACTGTCCTAGCTTTTCCTGCTTAACACGTGGGCCACCTCATTTTTACGGTTCATTTAGACTCCTTTGATGGCAAAGGTGTCAATCACAAGGCTCCTTGCTATGTATCCTCATGAGACTCAGAAAGACAATCTTCTTTTTTCCTTCAGTCTAAGTCTAGCGTTTCCCCATCCACAAGTCTTGTTATGAAGCAGTTACCTCTACTTCTGAATTAGTATTAAATATAATGAACAAATCATGTACAAGAATACGGTGTTTTGTCTCCCAGAACAGATTTCTCTTAACTCTACTGAAGATTTTTCCTAGACCTATTTATCAGAACTGGTGAATTCTCACTATTCTTCCTCCTTGCAGCACTTGCCCGTGATTTTATAAGCCACAGGTTGGTGAACAAGGTCTTTCCACTCAGCGAAATGAGTAGTCTTCAGCAGGGTGTTCTTGTTCTTTGCTTAACCTTATTTCTGTGTTTCCTGGAGGAATTTCTTCTTTGCCGCTCATTTCCCTTCACCACAGCCTTTTTGCTTGTTTAGAATCTGTGTTTGATCGATTTGTCAAATTAATACTCTCTTCCAAGGCAGACTTGCACATAAACAGTTTTACTAATAATTCTTGTTCCATGTCCCAGGCACGTGGGACTAAAAACTACCATTTTTATGTTCAACTTGTACTGAACTCTTTTTCAAATAGCTGTCTGCTGATTCTGGGTGTTTCTCATCTTTCATTAAAAAAAAAAAAAGCAATTGTTTAACCATTTTTTTTTTTTGACATCATTCTTTTTCAAATAGCTGTCTGCTGATTCTGGGTGTTTCTCATCTTTCATTAAAAAAAAAAAAAGCAATTGTTTAACCATTTTTTTTTTTTTGACATCATTTTTGGCTGATTAACCGTTAAAAGAATCTTCACGACCATTCTTCTAATTTCTCTTTGAAGATCAATGACCTTTAGGAATCACCTTTTTTTCTCTCATGTCATTCGATCCAGATGTCATTTCTATGTGAATCTTCAGTAGTAAGAAACTGAAAACTCAATCATCTTGTAACAGGCTGAATGTACCAATTCACATTCAGGACATCTCTAGAGCTAAGTCGTGTTAAAGACACAAAAAATGTGGGGTTTTTTTTCTATCAATAAACAAGGAACTTTATTAGTTTATGAAGTCCATTACCGTTCAAAGAAATAGTTCATATGGATATTGGAGATAATGTCTATGCAACCATTGTGCCTGACTTATTTTTCTGGCTTGTGAAAAACGTGACTTGCATTGTTTTTTGTTGATTACCCTACCCAAAAGGAATGTCTGCTCCTCTATCAAAAAGAAAAGAATGCTCAAGCAAGCTCAAGGAACAAATAAGCAGCTCTTTTGTGCATGAAAATGTGCCTCTGCCATTCTAGAGAGATTTTTTCCTAATGTTGAGAAATAATTAGGGGCAAACTTCTACTAAAAAATACTATTCTCAGATTTTAGCCAGAACTCAGAATTATTGGCACAGAATTCCAGGAATTGAGTGTTTTGTGGATATTGATACAATGCAGAAAACACTACAATTACAACGTGTAAGTGACCCTCAGCTACGAAGTTTGAGTCCCAGAACAAGCAGGAGTGTTATGATTCCTGTTTTCACACTTCTGCTCCAGCAGGAAGGAAATCACTCCACCATGTCACTTTTATGCTAGAGAACAATACCAAGCATGTTGTTTTTTAAAACAATCAGTGAGAAACAGCACAGGTCACTCAAGACATAGAAGAGTGCCCTGGAAAAATACCCACAGATAATGTCATTCACACGTAAGCTGAAGCTAGCAGTACACTGCAGGATTAGTCCAACGGAAGAAGACTTTCTTCAAAGTCAAGTAGGAGTAAAATTTATAAGACAAAAGAGAAAAATAATACTAAAAGAGAAAGTAATCTTATTCTGAAATTAGTTTTCCAAGCTAGCTGCTTACCATACTCCTATATTTTCCTCTTTCTCTCACTGTGGTTTAATGTCCCCATGATTTTTACACAAGGGACTGGGCTATGAAACAAAAAATGTAATTGGTACAAGTTATGCTATATGTTAGCAGCATAAAATTCAAGACACATGACAGAGAAGTCAATCCGATCAGCCCATGGCATTAGACTGCAGCGTCATTAACTAAATCAGATTCTTACAAAAAAAGGTACTTACGGGTATTGGACTTAACTTACTTTTTCTTCAACAAAGGTGTACTTGTTTTGTTCCTGTTTTCCAAAACAATGTTAAACTGGAAAGAATAAAGGAGTAAGAGTTAAACAAGAACATGATCTGGATATTTTTGAGTTTACTTTTTGAATTATTAGAGAAACAGTCATTTGAGGGGTCCTGGTTTGGGTTAGGACAGAACTAATTCTGTTTGGTGATTTCAATCTTCAGCTCAGTCTCTAACTAACTGCACTTGCTGAAGTTAAGGGTGTATTTTTGCAGACAGTGTCTGCTTCTAGCAGTGACAGCGCTTGATGTTTACACTCACTACCAGGGGTTGGTGTGCAGAAAGGCTCTGGATTGTACTTGCTCCTGTGCAGACCAAGGTCACTGCTACATCCTGTGTGCCACGGTGGGGGTGCAGAAAGTGAGAGGCCGCACCTGCAGGGAGGAACGGACAGGACAGGTGACCCTAAACTGACCAACAAGGTGTCATACTCGGTATAAAGCTGAGGGGTCACAAGGGTCAAACTCTCTCCTTCAGTGGCTGGCATCTGAGGAGGACTCTGTCCGTTCTGCTTTTGATCCCAACCTGTGCATCCCTGAATCCACTTCCGGAATCCAGCTCCTGCATCCAGCTCCTGCATCCAGGCCCAGCCTGGGCCTTCCCCAGTGTCTGCCCACAGCATCACCGGTGACAGTGACATGATCGCCATCAGGGAGATTTGGTTTGATCTTGGTATAATATATATTTCTAGATGTTTATATACATATATATGATTTTATTATTGTTGTCATTATAACAGCTTTGGTTTCTTTTCCAATCCTAAGTCTCTCTTCCCTTATTCCTTTCCTCTTCCCCTTTGGGAAGGGAGAGGGGTTAACAGAGAGCATCTGTCACTCGTCTAGTGGACAGCCCAGCCCTAACCCTCTGCAAAGGTTTCCTGCAGCTGTATGTCTAAATGAATTAAAAGACCAAAAGTGTATCAATAATGCACTTGTTGACTGAACAAGCAACCCACTGAATATAAATTATAGTTGCACTGAATCTACTAACAGGTGTTACTTTGGGTTCTTCTTACTTTCCATCTAGGCCAGTAGCATGTCTCGAGTACCAGCAGCCCATACCAGAAAGCCTCAGAAGAAACTACTTGAACTCTGTCTGAGGCAACACTGGAATACTCTATTCCCGCCCTCAATACACACGTAAGAAAAGCTCCTTTCTCCTGCATTAACAGACAAGACACAAACCACACATTGCCTTGTAGCCTTCTCTGAAGCCCTCTCCCAGTCACCTTAGTTTCATAAAAACCAAAACAAAGCCCTGACATGACTAACAAATTCCTTTGACTCCTCCTTAAAAAGATATGCCAATTATTTGATTACACGTTAACTCATTACTTTTAGAATAAAATATATTTTTTGTCAGAGTATTTTCTCCGAAATATAGTAATTCAGGCATGGTTGGTAAACTCTGGCATTCCACTTTTACGAGAGGTTAAATTTATAGTTTTCTACAGCCAACTCCTTTCATCACTTAGGGAAACACTTAAGGAAATTGAGTGTCTTTACAAAATACCAGACCTTAAGTTAGAATCAGAGAATGCTTTGGGTTGGAAGGGATCTTTAAAGGTCACCCAGTCCACACCCCCTGCACTAAGCAGGGACACCTTCCACTAGATCAGGTTCCTCAGAGCCCCGTCCAACCTGATCTTGAATTTTTCCAAGGATGGGTCACCTACCTACCACCTCTCTGGGAAAAACATGCCAGTGTTTCACCATCCTCATTGTAGAAAATTTCTTCCTTATATCTAGTCTACATGTATCTTCTTCTCACCTAAAACCACCACTCCTTGTCCTGTCACAACAGGCCCTGACTAAAAAACACTGTCCTCATCTTTCTCATAGGCCATGCTTAAGTATTGAAAGGCGACAATAAGCTCTTCCCAGAGCCTTCTCTTCTCCAGGCTGAACAACCCCAACTCTCTCAGCCTGTCCTCACAGCAGAGGTGCTCCATTCCTCTGATCATTTCTGCAGCCCTCCTCTGGACCTGCTCCAACAGGTTCATGTTCTTCTTGTGCTGAGGACTCCAGAGCTGGATACAGTACTCCAGGTGAGGTCTCACCAGAGCAGAGTGGCCAAATCACCTCCCTTGACCTGCTGGCTACACTGTTTTTGATGCAGCCCAAGATGCGGCAACAGCACATCATCAGCTCAGGTCCAGCTTTTCATCCACCAGCACCCCCAAGTCCTCTGCAGGGCTGCTCTCACTCGCATCATCCCCCAGCCTGCATCGATATCGAGGCTTGCCCCAATCCAGGTGTATGACCTTGACTTTGCCTTGTTGAACCTCATGAGGTTCACACAGGCCCACTTCTCCAGCTTGTCCAGGTCTCTCTGGATGGCATCCCATCCCTCAGGCGTGTCAACTGCAACAATCAGCTCGGTGTCATCTGCAAACTTGTTGATCCCACTATCTATTTTATCAATGAAGACAGTCCAGTACGGACCCCTGAGGGACACCACTTGTCACCAGTCTCCAACTGGACATTGAGCCATTAACCTCTGGATGCAACCATCCAACCAATTCATTATCTACCAAACAGTCCACCCAACAAAATCACATGCTTCCAGTTTAGAGAGAAGGATGTTGTGGTGGATTGTGTCAAAGCCTTTACCGAAGTCCAGGTAGATGACATCCATAGCTCTTCCCTCGTACACTGATGTAGTCACTCCATCATAGAAAGCCACTAGGTTGGTCAGGCGGGACTTGCCCTTGGTGAAGCCATGCTGGCTGTCTCAAATCACATCCCTGTCCTCCATGTCCCTTAGCTTAGCTTCTAGGAGGATCTGTTCCATGATCTTCCCAAGCACAGAGGTCAGGATGACAGGTCAGTAGTTTCCAGGCTCCTCCTTTCCACCCTTTTCAAAAATAGGTTCCATGTTTCCCTTTTCCAGTCACCAGGGGCTTCACCTGACTGCCAGGTCTTTTCAAATAACATGGAGAGCGGCCCAGCAGTTCCCTCTGGACTCTAGGATGCATCTTGTCAGGTCTGATCTCTCCAGGCAGAGAGGTGAGGCTGACAGGTCCGTAGTTCCCAGAGTCCTCCTGTCTACCCTTTTTAAAAATGGGTGCACTGTTCCCCCTTTTCCAGTCACCAGGGGCTTCACCTGACTGCCAGGTCTTTTCAAATAACATGGAGAGCGGCCCAGCAGTTCCCTCTGGACTCTAACCTCAGCCTTCTCCTCGCTTTTTGTTACCAGCTTGCCACTCTTGCTCATCAGAGGGGTTGAACTTTCTTTAACCTTCCTTTTCTGATTGACACACCTGTAGAAGCCCTTCTTATTGTTCTTTGCATCCCTTGCCAAGTTCAGCTCCAGCCACAACTTGACATTCCCGACCCATTGCTACACAGCGCTCCCCAGGATGCCTGTCCCTGCTTCCACTGCCTGTGCAGTTCCTTCTCGCCCTTCAGTTCAACCAGTGGGTCTTGACTGATCCATGCCAGTCACTTCCCTTTCTTGCCTGTTTTCTTACACCTGGGCAATGCCCTTTAGTTTGACCAGCAGGTCTCAGATCAGCCATGCTGGGCTCTTCCCTTTCTTACACCTAGGAAGATGATTTCTTACACCTAGGAAGTGACAACTCTTAGCCTCTATGGAAAGCATCCTTAGAGATCTGCCAGCTCTGTTCTGCTCTCTTGACTCCGACGCCATTTCCCAGGGGCTCCTATTGACCAAATCCTTGAAGAGCTGGAGGTTTGCTTTCCTAAAATTCAGGGTCCTGACTTTATTTCATATTCTTTTCTCAACACAAGGTTTGGACGTTATTTCTTAAAAAACAGAAACTCAGGAAAATGTGCATCTTTTTTACTTAGGTCTTAGGAAAGACGATATCCTTTTGCTCATAGTTCCTTTCTTCTTTACTTATTGAAAGATTCTCCTTCTGAACACTGATGAATAATGTTCATTGTTTTGTAGAAAGAATTCCCTACATGCTATAGGCTGTTTCACACTGATATTTCAACTTTATTTTGTCACTGTTTAGCAAGGAAGCAGATTTTTTTAAAAAGAATTTATAAATATGACACATTCATCATGCCTCCAGTCTGATGTGGATTTTGATCTTCTGAAATTCAGAGGAAAATTTTTTTGGTGGTCTAAAAAGAAAAAAGAAAACACTTACTCTATTCAAAACTTCTCATTTTCAACAAAGGAAAGTGACAGTGCTAGCCTGAATCTTCTGTGGCTGACTACAACACCTAGAACAATGCAACGAATTCTGTGAGAGAAGGCATCCAGCTCAGCATGTTTCCAGTCTACACCCAGTTAGATAATAATAATAATAATAATAAAGAAGGTTCATTTTGAAATCTCATCTGTGCTCATGAAGAAAAGTCAAGTTGGTTGTTGTAGAACACTTGGGGGCAGTGTGGCCGGTCGGAAGATTACGTGCTTACGTAACAGTAATGCAGTAACCGCCCACAATGGGCGAGGCTTCTGGGGGAACTATATAGCCCCGTGTCATTACACAATAAAGTGCCATTTTTGCATCTTCTATATTAGAGACAAGTGTATAAAATGACCCCCGACGGGAGAGGTCGGGTGCCCAGTATCACAGCAAGTTGCTACACCTGGTGACGTCCCGACGTGATCCGAGGCGGCCACTGGCTGGTTCCGGTCCAGCGATATAAATATTCAGTCGACTGAGGTGAAAAAGACTTTTCAGGTACTTAAAGACTTGGGGCGGTAAATTGGCTGGAAATTAAAAAGAGGCAAGGCGGCCACTGGCTGGTTCCGGTCCAGCGATATAAATATTCAGTCGACTGAGGTGAAAAAGACTTTTCAGGTACTTAAAGACTTGGGGCGGTAAATTGGCTGGAAATTAAAAAGAGGCCCTGCCGAGGCATGCATTCCGTGAATGCTTTAGCCGGGGATTGCTTGATATCCCGCAGAAGAATTTTGCTCAAGGATGGA
>NW_010429770.1:14528-34773 GCF_000710305.1 Buceros rhinoceros silvestris | reverse complement strand
TGGATACCTCGGTCCCTCGACCCTTAACACCAAGTTGTTCAATTTATCATTGTACATGGATGGTATAAAGATGTCATGCAGAATGTGTTGAACAAGAAAGCAAATTTCGTCAAACTCCAGTTGGAGTTCTCAGTTTAATCAAGTTTTAACGTTACATATTCAATTATTTACTGAAATTTACTACCTGCCATTTTTAACAATTCTGCTTTTCCTTCCTTACCTCATCTTTGTGTTGTCCTAATGTCTTTCACTGAGTTGTACAGGTAGAATTACAAAGGAAATGAATAAATGGTTCTGATTCTCTAAATCATCTAAACTCATTATTACTGAAGCTTTGCAAATTATTTTTTTTAAATTATATTTTATTATTGTATTTTTATTATGTGTTCTAGTGGAATGCAGTTAGTATGCAAGATTGAGTGTACTTTATTGATGTCAGGGAAAAGAGTATCTATACTGAAACGTGAAAATTGCTGGTCTCTTGCATTTTGTAAAAACTGCATTAATAAAGAAATTCAAAATGATTTTTAAAATATTTTCTCTTTAGTGAAATATTATGTTTATAATACTACCAAGGAGTCATCCAGATAAGTACAAGCATGTTCATCCCACTTAAATTTAGGCAATCATCTGAGCTAGAAATGTTGTCACTAGGTTTCTTCCACGGGTAATGGAGTCAGCCAGACCTCTCCAGGGGACAGCCCAGCCTACATAAGATTTGAGCTGTTTCTTAGGGCACTCTTCTCTCTGTTTAATTGTATCAAATAAGTAAAGAGGGAACCTCAAGTGATAGTACTCCTATTTTAGTTACCTTTGGGCTGTGTCAAAGTTCAGTGGAAGGAATCTGTAAAAACAAAGAAAGAACACATCATGCTAAGATTTTTGTTTCCCACCCCAAATTATTTTATCACATGTACCTGACAAAGAGTTTCTGACTTGCTGGTAAGGAAGCACGTGGAAAGAGAGAACTTAATTTGCCATTTCTTCATCAACTGTTGTATTGGGAACAGAAATGCAAGCCAAAACCAGTTCCTGTAGAGGGTGTCAAAATGTAAAACCTGGGCATTTCTGTCAAAATTTGAATAAGAGAGTGATTCCATAAAGCAGAGCCCATCTGGACCTGAATTCAGGTTTTCTGCCAAATGAACACCTTGGCAAGGGTAAGAGTTGTTAATTTTATGGTATCGCATGTTTATTTAATATTGACCATATAGCACTGTGAATTTGTGTCTTGCTTTACAAATAGATAATAAAATACAGTGCCCTCTCTTACCCTCCCCGCCCCCTTCAGTGATGAGATTGCAAAAGGCAAAATGGGATGTGGGATATGATTTCAGCAGAGAAAAAGGTGAAGAGATAATGAAGAAAGGAAAGGTGGAGAAGAGTAGACCTTTATATCAATGAGCACTTTTTGAAGAGAGTAAAGTGTCAGCCTTGGCAGGGAAAAGAAGCAGACTTTCCAAACTGCATCATGAGGGGAGGCTTTTAATTTAATTTGGGAGAAAAAGAGTATCAGCTGCACAGAGAAAACATGGAAAGATAATTTACCTAAAACATCTGTCTCTATCTCCTGATCAGTTACTATAACGAAGTCTTTCTAGAACTCCTTTATTAGCTTCAGTTTGGGTTATTGTAAATAACATTGATTCCTTTAAGAAGTCAATTCACTAATAATTAATGTTTTACATATTTATAAATGTGTTGAACAACATATGATCGAAGTCAGATCATCAGCACCTCTCATTTAGTTATTAATCAATTGAAACATCTTTTATTTTCTCCTTCACTGCTCAGATCTCATAATATGACTCGAAAAAGCAAAATAGGTTAACTGGATTGTGATTCACCACATAGTTATTCACTCTGTCAAAAACTCTGCTAAATTTATTAGATATGACTTCCTGTTACAAGAAACAGACTTACTGTTTTTTTCTGCAACAGACAGATGAAGATATAACAAAATATGAAGAAGACTGACACAACCAGAAGTACAAGAGAACAAAATATCTCTGGAAAAGACATTTTGGATATTCAGAAAGGAAAGATGGGAGACCAGAAGGGAGAAGGCCTGTCAAACAGTGCTATGAAAATCCCATTAACAGGGCCTGAACATTCAGTCTGTTTAAGGCTGGAAAAACAAAACTGTGCACGAGCCTCATGTATCAGTTGTCGGAGAGAGATCTGGGTAGGTGAGGAAGCATAACATTCTTTCCCCCATTGACACAAGTTTCTCTGGAGTAGCTAAAGGGGGGGTTTTCTGTAGCAAAACTTCTTTTTAACTTTAAAAAATGTGGATATACCATAAGAGGCTTTCTTAAAAATCTCTCCTTGCATGCGCAACTAATTTATACTAACCATAAGAATCTGAAATTACTGGAAAAGCAAATTTATCCCATGGTAACGTTCTCTGTCTGCTTTTCCAAGTAGATAAGGATTTAGGAGAAACCAAAAAAATCTTGAAATATTCACTCTAATTTTCATTAAATGAAACTGAAAAATTAGGAGTGCAAGGATAAAGAATCAACACTGTATGACTGTGTAAGTCACTTAAGACCAGAAATATTGTACTTTGAATTGGAGCATATTTGACCTGCAAATTTTAAAATATCTAAGTATGGTCAGCTTTTTGTCACTTCACAATACAGAATGGAAAATTAAATTACTTTTTTTTTAATAGAATCATAGAATCATTTATGTTGGAAAAGACCCTTAAGATCATCGAGCCCAACCATAAATCTAACACTGCTAAGTCCACCGCTAAACCATGGCCCTAACCACCGTGTCTTTAATACCTCCAGGGATGATGACCAAACCACCTGCCTAGGCAGCTTGTTCCAGTGCTTAACAACTTTCAGTGAAGAATTTTTCCTAGTATCCAACCTAAACCTCCTCTGTTGAGGCCATTTTGTCTCACCCTGTTATTTGTTACTTGGAAGAAGAGAACAAACCCCTCGTCACGCCCCCACCCCAAACACACATGCTACAACCTCCTTTCAGGTAGTTGTTAAAGAACAAGAAGGTCTCCCGTCAGCCTCCTTTTCTCCAGACTAAACAACTCCAGTTCCCTCAGTCGCTCTTCATAGGACTTGTTCTCCAGAACCTTCACCAACTTCATTGCTTTTTGGATGTGCTGCAGCAGAAGCTTGTGTTCTTAAATAACTGACAAAAACATCACTTTTGTGAATGTCACTGAGTTAAAAGTCTTGAGAAAACTGGTATGCTTTTTTTTCTCTTCATACTGCTTAGCATATCAGACATTTGAATACCGATATGCGGTTGATGGTTAGATGAAAAATTTGTATATGTATATTTTTCCCTATGTACTAATCCATATTTTTGCAAAGTTATTCCATACAAAGACAATGACTTCAAGAAATGTAATCAGTCATCTTTCAGACAGATATAAATATTTGACAGCTTTATTAGATATAAATCCTTTTTCTTCTACTACACTTAACCTTTTTAGATAGCTTATGTTGTTTGCAGCAAAAATAATGGACTGCTGAAGATTAAACAAATATATCTCAGTGAACTTAACGGCATTCCATGTATAAAGTGCAAGGTACCAGACAGGAGGCTTCTGAAAGCAGAAGTACCAGAACGAAACTCTGTAGGAGAAATCACACAGAAATAGGTACAAGGCAAGTTTTTCAATATCAGACAGTCAATGCTCATCCACTCTGACCTTTAGGAATTCTTCCTCTTCTTGAAAGAATAACATAGTCTTAATACATATTAATTCTTTGGCTTTTATGCTAAAAGCGCATCTGGTAGCAATTGGACTGAGACTAAATTTTCATAAATGTCACACCACCACACATTGTGAATAATATAAGGTGCCTAATTGCCTGAACTGAACTTATTCCAACGTCCTATGAGGCAGGGGAAGGGTCTGTCTTTATTTACCTGTTTGAGTGGGAGATGGTCATTGAAATTAACTTGTTCGATTCATAGGATCTAAGGGGAGGTGTATAAAATAATCAGACAACAGGACAGTCATAAAACAACTACATTTCAGAGAAAGAAAGCCACCACGTAGATCAGTCTCAATATGTAATTCTCTGTTTATTGCATTCTCTAAATTTTAAATTAATAATGATTTACTTTTCAGCAACACTTCTCTCTGAAACCTGTTGATGTAACCTGGCACCAGAGCTGCTGAACGTTACAAACATACTTCAGAGCAAAACTTTTTCAGAAATAGTGTTTTCACTCTTCCACATAGAAAGCCAATAACGTGATTTAAAAAGAGAAAGATGAAAATTAGAAAGGAAAACTCACTGAGTGAGATCTGAAAGAAACTGGATGGGCTGTTCCTTCTTAAGGTACTACAGTGTTACCGTGCTTTGCATTCCCTCTTTAATGATAAGATTAGTAGAAATATCAACAGCTGCACAGTGAGAGAGTAAGATTAACTCCATGTGTTTGATTGTCTGAGCTGATTACTTGGAGCCCCTCCACCACCAAAGGAAAGGGACAAGCATCTACAGAGGAATTTTGGACATCTGCTTAGGACTGGGTGACTCGGCCCTTGCAGTGCCTCTGTATCTCCAGGTGCTAATTTCTGTTTGCTTCTTTGTCGTTAATATTTTGATATTGTTGTTCCCCTTCCTTCATTCAAATCTCCGCCAACCCCACTTGCAATGCAGAAGAAAACCCAACACATTTCTTAGGCTTCTACATGCGATTGATTTTTAAATAGTGTTTCTAAACGTTCTGACAAAGTGAAAAAAATACTTTTAAAGTTCCTCAAAGTGGAACAGTATATTTAAAATGCTTATTCAATTCTTAACTTTAAAAAAAAAAGATTACACTGAGTGTTAGTTCTTTATGTTTAATCTTTTTTTAATTCTTTCAAGCAATCATGTTTACTGTATCATTTGGTAAAACAGAGATTTATGTTTAATTTCATCACCACAGAAAAGATAGATCTATAAAAGTAATAAATCTTTAAGTGCTTCATAAACTTACACAGTCTTTATAGGTTGGAAGATAATCAATAATCATGACAGAAAAACTGCACAAGATTCATCTTTCAAATCAACTTGTTTCTGTATGACACAATGCCAATAGACGAGAATGTAAATGCCATGATCGATTTTCCTTATGAAAAAAATACCTGGACTTGAAAGGCTATTCATAAGAATTACTTTCCTAGGCACGATAAACACGAGATGGATCTTCCATGTTCACTGCACTCCACAAGCTGTCAGATTGCACTACCCAATTATATAGTCTTTGCTGTTTAGTGCAAAGTACTTTTGACTGCAGATTTAGCTGCATTTGTACCTCTATTCTGACAGTGTTTTCTATTTCTAATTCATTAATGTGAGTGAGTGCTAGTGAGGGTTTCTCTACCCAATGTAATCAGTTATTGTTGAATAATTCAATAGGTGGAATTTTATTTTAGATAAGCAGGTTTTAGTTTCTGAAATTACTATATCCCTATGCGTCGGGCTGTTCTTGCTGAATCAGTGTGCTTCTGCTCAGACAGCCTCCAAGATGCTTGTTTTCCTGGTGACATCCTTTGCAGTATCAGTTCAGGAAATGTAAACAGCCAAGCTAAGTCAGGAAAATAAATCTACCCATACAAGTATAATTTCAGACAGGATCCTCTGAATCAGGATTTTATTTTTATTAGTATTTTTTTTTACTGCTGTTCATTCTGTAAATATGAACATAATGGAAAGGAAATGGTATTGAATATAATTTCTGCCTTTTTTTTTTTCTTTTTCTCCCCCCGCCCCCTTGAAGTTACTGAGAACTACACTGACAGCACTACACAAAAATTCTGTAGTTCTCACTTGGGAAGGGGAATTTGTTCTAGCTACTTAAAACTCTCGTTGCCTGAAGCTATTGCAGTTTTGGCCTGATACTGTTCCTCCATCTAATGTAAAAATTCTACCACCATGATTAGTGAGATGCTGAACAGCAAAATTGTGGCTTAATTTTAACCAGAAAAATGGTGAGTCGGTTGGATATAGGCACACGTATGTATTGTGTGATGAACTGGTGGGAGGAAAGCTGACACAGAAACCTGATTTGCAAAATCAAGATCAAGTTCAGAATGAGACTGTCAAATCCACCGATTACAGAATATTTATGTTCTGCCCATCATACTCTATATTGAATAGTTTAAAATACAATGTAATTACCTTTTAAAATATTTCTGTTCTGTTCTTTCTTTAATAGAGTGTATAAGAAGACAAGCAGTTTCCCATTCAAAGTTTTGAAGCACATAGAATTAAACCATTTAAGACTGTTGTGCTAAATTAAAATATTGTTTAGCTTTAAGTGCAATGAAATATATACTTAATAGACTACCTGTTTTTATCATTTCTCACTCTAGAGTTCATACTAAGTATACAATAAAGACTGAAATATAGCAAAACATTACCTTAACAGGTGCAGTTAATTTCAGGAATGAATTTAATACTTATTTGTTTAGGGTTTAATACTGCATGTACCTCAGAGACTGGATTGGTGCATGTAAACAGACTTTATCAGGATTGTATACTTTGGCATACATTATTTTATTATTAATTAATTATAGATAATTAGTGCATGTAAGATGGGGAAAAAAGGAAATTGAAACAATATTTTAAAATCTGATTAATATATATTCTATTTTATCAGAATATATTCTGACATATATATATATTCTGATAAAGATACCAGTATTTATGTCAGTTGATCTCAATTCCAAAAGACATCATTGTGTTTTAGACTATGTGACAACAATAAATAACTCTACCATGGACGCTAGATTTAAGTTTTTTGAAAGCCATTTAAGGTATATGTAGCGCTCATATTTCCACCCAAAATGTGATGCAAAGGTAAGACTCTTCAGAAACTTGAGTTCTTTGGCCAGAGTGCATTCAGCTGGAGGGGTATGGTATCGAACAGGAGACAAAACAACTCATACAGCCTGATCATCCTTCGTACAAAGACATGGGAGACGACGGGTTTTGAACCAGCTGCTGTCATTAATTCAGATTGGAAGTTTGCACCCAGAAATTAAAATCTATGTACATTTTTGTAAATAAACACATTTTATAAATGATGACAGGCATGGGTTCGACTGACCTTCCTATCTGGGATACACAAAATGTCCCAGCTTTGGTTTATCTCCAATGGGAAAAGGGTAAAACTATTACAATCTTTGAGGCTGATATTTTTAAAGTCTGCGTCTGTGTGTGTCTATTGATGCATAATGTAATTCTCAGATGCCTCCATCCAATTAGCCAAATCTGATACCTGTTCAAAATGTATGACAGTGACTATTTTCTTGGAAACAAAGGCATAGGGTAAGGGGGGGGACAGGGGAAAGGACACCAAAGAGACCTTTGGGTCTTGTCATGGTGTGGGCTGAGTGGCCCATATCCAGATGTGGTACCCTGGGAGTGAGCTCAGCGAACTAGTACAAATGCAGCCAGATAAAACAATGGGAGGCGGATTTCTGATTCTTAAACAGATCTGAGTATTAAGCCTTCTAGGACCCTTTGAATATCGCATTCCTTCTGAATGCATTTTTTACCAACTCTTCCCAAGCTGACTAATATCTATTCAACAATGCAAATAATACAGTACAAGTATTGATACCACAGTATGAAGCTTGGAGTAAAACTTCCCTCGTGATACGTAGTTAACCTAACTCAGTAGAGTCCAGAAGCAGGAAGATCTATTGTAAGTATCATAAACATCTGGAGATTTTAATTCTTCATTACAGTTTTAGAGTAATTCCAAGAAGTGTTCACACAAAAATCCTCTCTTAAAATATGTGCAAAAAAATGAAAGTATTTAATCTCATTTAGAAATTTAATTGACTATGAAATAGCGGTTGAATTTCATAATTTGTCATTGATAGGTATCAGGACAAAATTATTTGTTTCAGTGCATGACAAGATGGACAAAACATACTGTGTTGCAAATCAATTTTTATATATTAAAAAAAGTCTTTCAGGTTCAAGTAATTAATGTATCTTGACATTTTAATAAGCTTAATAAAACGTTTCCCTACTGATATAACCCCTTAAGACTGTTGAGAAAGGGCATGTATTGATACCACAATATAATTGTAATGCAATGCTGGACTACAAAACAGCTCAAGTTAGTCAGTGAAGCAGCATAGAAGATCCAATTCACAGTGCACCAGTGTGCCAAAATTAAAAGTCATATACAGAAAAAATTTATTAATCCTGCATAAAACTCGGTGTATTATTTAGTGACCTGATTTCGGGCATTTTATGCTGTGAAATACACCATAGTGTGAAATTTGTTGCACATTCATGAAACACAGTCATGCTTATCTCTGTGCAGTCCCACTGAGCTGAGCCCAGAATCAAACAGGTTTTTAAATTTATTATCTAAACTGGTAAATATCATATCCAAGGGATCTGAAATTGTTTATGCTCTCTGTGCCATTCAGAGCACAAATAAAATACTATTTAACACATTAATATTACTTAGTACTTATAAAGAAATAAAACAGAAGGCTGACGAACACAATGTCTTCTTCCCTAGGTGTCTGGTTTAGGGTGTTTTGAAATATATATATGTTTTAAATTTATTGGAATGATTGACAAGAAAATGGGGTTATTCACTTGTACATGAAAGACCTTAAAGAACCATGTTACAACTTAGAATAGCATATAGTACATATAGTAGAATAGTATATTTTGAAGTACTTAGTATTTAGCTTCTGAGGGTTCTTATTCAAATCATGGTCAGTCACTTTCTGTTTCATTACATGAATTTAAATAGTATAATAGATTGTATTGGGATGAAAGCTGGTTACTTGGACAGTTTTTTTACATTACAGTACTTTAAAACCATGATATATATTTTTAAATCTTAATTCTTCATTTTAAAAGTAGGAACTACTGATATAAATCAATGTGAAAAATTTCCCTGTGGTGGTGAACTAGCCAAGTGTTCTCTGATCACACTGAATAAAATATGAGGTACCGGTGTACATTTTAATCGTCCTGTTTCCTCAATTTCCTTCTTTCCTTTCAGCAGCAGCCACTGGGGGAACAGTTCATTCTTCTGCTTTGTGCAAGGCTAAGGCTAAGGATTTTCTGAGCTCTTTTAATTACTGAGCTTAAGCTAGAGATGCCAAAGGACCAAGTGAGCAACAATAAGGGATAATGACTTATGCATGGAATATTGAAAAGTGTTCAACTTGGTAAAACAAAGTAGAATAAGACAGAATGAATGGCAAGTAAAATTTAAAACCTAGAAGAAAAGTTGAGTTATATAGATATGAAAAGTAATCTGCAGCTGCAAATAAGAAACTATGCATTAAATCCATTTTTAGCTCTTTTGAGAAATCTAAAGTCACAAGGGTAGTTCAGAGTACTGTACTTACTTAATAGTTTATTGATTGTCAAAGAAAAGATGGTAGACATCTTTCATGTAGAGATGAGGTATCAAATTCACATATCTGGTACTTTACATACCTCTATTTCCCCCCTCCCTGTTTGTCCTTAATCAACAGTTACTGTACTTTGGTTTACAATTAAGGAAACAAATTTATGATTGCTTTAGGGAAACATTGTCTCACAAAGACATATTCTTCAAATGTCTAAATGAAATCCAGATTAAAACTTAAAAATTATTTGAGAATATGAGCCATAATTCAATGTTTTGGTCTTTGCTACCTAAACCTTCCTGCAAAACATGAAACAGATCTCCCTTGGCTTCAGGTTGTCATCTGTGGTAGCAAAGGTCATAATGAAGGGAAGAGTGAGTCTTAGAAATCTGTGATGTATTAATTTGAGAAGACTAATATTTTACTTTAGTGTCTTTAAAATGGTGGCTAGAGCAGTTGCCTAGCAATAAGATGTCCCACTACACCCACTTCTTTTGATGAAGTTTCAGCACATCTGGTAAACCTCTGCAAAGTGTTTGTGCTTGAATGTAAGAAGACAGTCTTGGACTGCTCTATCAAGCCCTTCCTAAAATTGTTTCAGAATTTTAAATTTAATTTTGTCTGGATATAGCTTCTAGAAACTGGATTTTATTGTGACTTTCTCTTCAAGTATTTTCATTTAGTGCCTGTGATGCTAATGACAAATTTCCTATTAACCTTGCTTAATAACCTTGTTTGATAAGATGTTTGGCTAAAATGTCTTTAATCTGCTGAGGCATGACCTTTTCCACAGCCTCACGGTTTTTTTTCCTGCTTGTTTTCCAAAACGCTTCACTGTTATTTTGGACAGGTCCTGTATTTTTGGTTATTTTCTGTGCTCAACGAGTAACCTCAACAATACGGGCTGACTGTTACTGTATGAGCCTTAGTCCAAAAATGTTTTCAGAAATGATTTTTCTTTTGCTTTTATATAAGAATTTGTCCTCATGAAAATAAAGAGCATTAAATTATTAATTTCTTAGAAAATACATAGATTTGTGGGTTTTGTCATCCAGCACAGTACATCATATAACGTTCATGTAATTATTGCCTGACAGCATTTTTTGGAGATTCAAAAAAGTGCTCAAAATATAAATTCAGTCTAACCATTTGAAATGTCAAAGTAGTTTTTCATTGTTAGTTCTTTTCATTGAATTCAAATCTCCTTCATACCTAAAGTAAGGTGAGAACACTAACTTCTCTGCTGACAACTTCTTTGTCACATCTCTGGAGAAACACTTCTGAGTAGCCTCAAGTTTGTTAAACAGATTCTCAGGTTTGGTTTCAAATAGGTGATTTAAACAGAAAGTGATAAAACCAGCATTCTGTTTCAAATTTATTCTCCTACTTTCTTCTCTCTTTTTCAGAGAGATGTTTCCTGGACATTTAAAATGCTTGTTTTTATTTGTGATGCTTGTTACTTTGTATGTTTAAATAAATGGAAATGTCAAACCCAATGAACGACAATCACGTAGATCAATGGTATCCAGACTTTCACAGCCAGCAATCTACTCTCAGTCCTTACAATTTCCTGCAGATAACTGAATGTTCTTATCCTCCAACTTATAAATGAGAACACTGCCTAATCTACTTAACCTCTTTTGACTTGGTGTGAACCTCTTGCTGTGGTATCATGTACTGCAGTTTCAGAATTACTGCTCTGGGTGTTGTTCTCATCCATAGCCTGGGACTGAAGTGTTGTAACAAAGATTTTGCACTGGTTTTAGTATTAGGTGTTTAATAGGTTGATGTCAAATAAGTTTAGATAGGAACACATTTCTCAGGCTGCTTTAAATCTAACTGTAATCTGTAATTTACCTCCTCAGTTGAAATTACATTTTTTTGATGGATTTCACGCTATATTAGAGGAACACCAGCTGGTTTACAACCGTCACAAATCTGTCTATGTATGCGTTTTGTGTTTGTAACTTGCTGAGATTACTTGAATCAGATGAGGTTTAGCTTTGTCTGTTTCTCAAGCAATAGATTTTTCACTGCACTAGTACCTCTTTTTCTTGTTGGTAGTGTCATATCATCTCATTTTAAATCTCCTGTGTTAATGACATAATGCAGAACTGGGATCAAGCCTTTGATCTCATTTAACATATGGAACCTGGGTGTCTTGTTCCAAGATTTTGCAACATCTTGTGCGATAAGAAGTTAATCCCAGAATACCTGTAGCTCAGTCACTGAACCCCAAAAATGGAAGAAGGCTCTGAGGAGGGGGACACAGAAGGTGTATTAATTAGGCTCAGGGAAGAATGTATGCAGTGACTGACCACAGCTCCTGCAAAGAAAGCTGAATTTATCTCAATGCAAATGGGACTGAAGGGTGACTGTTGGTCTGGATAATCAGCGACATAAACTGAGTCTACCAGCCAGCCTCATCAGCTGAGTGTGTTAGCCAACTACCTGTATCAGTGAGTGGATCAATTAACTTTATCTATTCAGTGAATTAACTTGCCATATCAGCTAATTATAGCTGTTAATCACCAAATTAATTGGAATTGTCGTCTTAACCAGAACAGCAGCCTGTAAGTGTGAAAACATGGCTCAGCCCAGCAGAGTACAGAAACTGCACAAAACCCAAACGGACACTGAAAAGATGAATGCACTTAGGCTGGTTTCCACTCACGTACTCCTTTGCGGAGACTACGGATGCCTATCGTCATGATAATGAGCATGTTATAGAGACTGGTATCGAGCATCACATTTCTATTGTAATTCTACTGTAAATTACATATTCTTGTAACTGTAATTTGCACCTGTATTGTGATCTATGCATACAGTGCTATCTCTTACTACATCAAAATTTGGTATAGCATGAAAACACATTCAGATTTTGGTAGCAAACGTTAAACCCACCACATCTATAATACCTAAAAGAGCTTGGTCAGAATGTATTGGACTCCGACAAAGCCCTAGAGGAAAATCCTTGTGCTCCCATGTTAGCGTTGTCTACTTATCTCCCAGCGGTCCCATCCAAACCTCCTTCAGGGAAATAATTGAATGTTAGTAAACAACTTGAAAGCAGTCAACTGTACTAGTAATCAGTTTTAGTGTTTGCTGTTCACAAGCAAAAATGGAAAGGAAGGAAATGTTTTGTTCGTGAGTATTTCAGAGAACGAGTTTCAAAAGTACCTTTTGTTACCTACCTGATCAGAAATATGCAATTCTCACAGTAACTTACTCCTTTACTCCCGTTTCAGGTTGTTTTCTCACTTACAGTTCAAAACACCCTAACTCGGTAATTATCAATTACTTTTCACACATTGGTAAAATGTAATAAATAAAAACACGAAGATGAACAGAATTAATCTAGTGGAGGCAAGCAGTAAAGAATCCACATTGTTTCTTTTGTTCAGTTGGTTGTTCAAGGGGATTTTTCACAGCCTGCCTGGGAACAACATTTACATAATTTGTTAATCTTAATGCGCCAAAATGGGCAGTCCCTAATTCTGTAAGCAACTATTTCCTCATTTTTGCAGTTTGGCAGACTATTCCATAAATCCATATCAAACTTCATACTCCCTAATATAAATGGGACATCAAACCAGTTTGATCTTTCACCAGCTTTCTTATTCCATGCTGTCGACGAGTAAAGCTGGAGACATAGAGGAGTGTATATACACATGCATATGCATACATGCCGCTCTCAGACAACAGAGTAGAAAACAAGTAAGTGTTGGGGAATTTTCTTAACTGAAAATCATAAAAATTCCATGATTTTTTTTTTTTTAAATCATGCGATTGTATGAAAAATGAAAAAAAATGTGTGGAAAAATAAAAAATAATAAATTAGTGTGTAAAATTTTGAAATAATGGCATAATGTTGTTATTTTTAAAAGTATTAAGCTCTGGCATTGTCTTTTTTTTTTCCCTGATAATCACTATAGACATAGGATTATCTGTATTCTTCATCCCATAATCATGTGCTCGGAAATATTTTCCTGGTTTAGAGAGGTCAGTCTCGTCTCCCAAGTAACAGGAGATAGGATGAGAAGAAATGGCCTCAAGTGACACCAGGGGAGATTTAGGTTGGATATTAGGAAAAATTTCATCACAGAAAGGGTTGTAAAACATTGGAACAGACTGCTCAGAGAGGTGGTAGAGTCACCATCCCTGGATGTATTTAAAAAAACATATAGATGTAGTGCTGTGGAACATGGTTTAGTGATGACCTGGCAGTGCAGGTGAACAGCTGGACTTGATGATCTTAAAGGTCTCTCCCAACCAAAATGATTGTGTGATTCTGTGAGTGTACAGTAAAGGAGTTCTTCTGTTTAAAGGTGGTTCCAAACAAATGAGACTATCAAGATGATCAATAAAAGTGGTAGAAATGAAGGTTTTCTCGGTAAGATCTCCAGAGCCAGTGGCTACAGACAGCAATAACACACCAACCTGTGACAGGAGTGCCTGCACAGTTTGGAGGCGTATTACCATTTCCTTAAAAATCAACTGAAAGGCAGAATGCTAGAATAGATAGCTTAGATATATAAAAGCATCTGTCCTGTGCTAAACTATAGTCTGTACAAAACAAATTGTTCTGAAAGTGGTGAGAAAACTCTACTCCATTAGATCAGACAAATCTAATTAGTTGTACTTTTTACACGAGATGAGAATTTGTCAGTTTGAAGTATTGTTATTTTCCCCACATGTTCCATATTTTTTACAGTCTTCATTTTCACTCCACTTTTCCCTAGATGGTGGAGAGCTATAATTCTTATTATTTATTTCCTTAAAATGAAGAATGTTTCATATATGGCAATGCTTTTCTTTTTGTGTTTTCTTTTCTTTACTTTTTGGTTGTTAACTGATGCTTTCCTTTTCTTTTTGTATCTTCGTAAGTAAATCTTCAATGTTCTATCTATCAGCCTGTCCAGGCTATTATAAATAAATTAACCAACAACAACTGTACCAAAATGCAAGCATACACAGATTAGGAAATTGCGTCTCAGCATACACTGTCCGTCTCCAGAATCTTTAGGGCTCTGTGAGGGCACTGGATAGATATTTTCCTTTTTAGTGAACATACACCAACAGGGCTTCTAAACTTCAGAACTAGCTTTTATTTGAGCAAAAACCAGAACAAAGATTTTTAAAAACCACAAAACTCAAAGTAACCAGAAGCTATAGAACAAAAATAAAAGGATGACTGAGAGACCAGCCAGAGGTCAACACACAGGGTTTGCTTATTACTTTGATACCCATTCACGTCATTTTAAAGAGATCTTAATATATGGTTCATAATCAAGTACAAATAAAACAGATCACATCTGTAATGGTCTTTGACTTGTCACAGAGTTTAGAATTGTATAATAACTGTATATTTTAATAGGAATCTGTTGTTGCATTTACTTAGCTGGTGACAGGTGGTTGCCAAGCTCAGCACGGAGGCAAAACCAACATGTGAAATACCCTTTCTTTCTCATCCAAAGAGAGAGATACACAGGACCTTGGACTGAAGCACAGATACTCAACCTTTAAATGAAATCTGACATGCCACTACTTGCAAAATAACTGGTACAACCAAAGGACTGTGCATACCAGTCTGCAGGCTTTTCTACCGAATATGAATTCTCTTGTTGCCAGAAACTGGAATGTCATCCTTAGACACACCGAGAACAAATACCCAATACTTTTATTTACTGGGGGCTTATTTGTTTCTTTAACTGCAGCAGTGCCTACAAGCTCCAGTTCATCAACGTGGTTCTACTGAGCTTCACCCTCCATTCATACAAAACAGTGAAATTGTTCCTTCCATAGAGGAGAGTGTTTTGAAAAGGTATGCACTGTATATAACTGTGTACCTATCTTTAATAACAACATCCACTATCTCACCTTTTGAAATTTCTCTCTTTTCTCAGAAGGTAGTTGGATTACTTTTTTTAATGAATGGAATGTTTTATCTTTCAACAAAATGATCTAAAATGTTTGCACTGTCAATGAAGCATAGGACTTACATTTTACACAAAATAACTCATAGTCAAGTCATAGTTCTCATAGACAAAACTGTTTTCTGCTTCTAATATGACATACCAGAAAGAAAAAAAAAAGCTATACCGCTTTCTAATCTGTTATTGTTAGTCTTTGATTGTGAGAAGAATCAAAGAGCTTTAAGTGTATCATTATATTTTAATGAAAACCAAAACATAATTTCCTGAATTTGACTCTCTTTGTTCTTTAGATCTTTCAGATCTCAAGGGATACAAGATAATTAAAATTGCAACTAGATTTCATAAAAATATTACATGGAATAATGTTCCAAAAGAACATTTCATTTTCTTTATAGATGTATGAAATACATAACATAGGCATAATTCTCTTTCTTGCTGTTAAAATTTAAGAGTGCAGATCAGCTCATGAATAAGACTGTAACCTTTGTAGTGTTCCTGATAAGTTAGATTCTCTAAAGTACAAGACTGTGAAATTAAACCATTATACAATAAATATACTTCAAAAGACTCATTAAGGATTAGATCATGAACCTTTCATTTTGATACAAAGATATTTGAGTTTGGTCCCATTAAATCAAATTATTGTTTTAGTAAGACTGGATAATTACTATTATTATAATAACTTGGGTTTAATAACCTAATTTTTTTTTCTAAATAAAAAGTAAAGAAAAATGTTAGAATTAGGAAAATAATGTGACTTAAAGGAGTATTTCTCATTAGCTATCCCCAGATAAGGGTAATACATCCATGGGTTTATTGTATCTGGTATGGCAGCAGATCCCTACTTCTAATGTTTCCTGATAAACATACATCACTTTTGAAAAGATGAGTAGATATTTAATGTCAGAACGATAAGTCTATACGGCCAAGGTTATGTAAGTAGTCTTAGATTTAAATATAAAATGGCTCCAAAACCAAAAAAACCCCAACAACAAAAAAAGCTATTGCTCTACATAACCTAGTAATAAGTTTTCTGAAAACTCAGAGAACATGTGTTCTATCACTGTATAAAATCACAAAAGAAAAAGATGCCACTGAGTAAAAGTGTCCCAGCAACTTATCTAGAGGACATAAGAACACCACTAGGTCTCCTGCCCTTTTCTCAGTGCTATGAATGGCATCTGAATATCCCTATCTAAGTTTCTGTATTCACTTTCTTACAAGGATAAAAGAAACAACTGACCTTCTCTTTCCCAGAGATGTCAAATGCATAGAGCACTGAGAACATGCTTCTGCTTATTTTCCTACAACAACTTTTACAGTAAAAATGTAGAATGTAAGGGTTCCAGACAGATGACAAAATCTCATTTATCTAGTAACAGAGGCTAGTTCAGACTGGTGTTGAAATGGAGGAAAAATCAACATAGCAATCAGAATGAAATGAATATGGTGGGAAAGAAAATTTTTATATAATATTAGAGTCCATGTTTTAGAAGAAATACTTTTGTGTGAAGCCTTAAAGTCATAACTGCTCTCCAAAACTAGAAGAAAGCATATAAGCAAATATGTAAGTTGCTCTGAAAATAATGCCTCCTATTTATTCGGAAGCTACATGGAAACTGCAGTAGCAACAAGCTACAACGAGCACCATAACACTATTCGATAGAGCAAATTCTCAGCTACCAAACACTATTTTCTGACGCAGTCCCCACTGTGGACTGTGCATTTTCCCCAGCAATGGACAAGAGCCTGCACACCACAGTCGTTCAAGAATCTGCCCCAGCAGAGGTGACCCACCGTCACTTGTCACCACTGCTGGAACGGGCCACCCACTGCCTCACCGTGCTGACACCCACTTTTTGGTCTCCAGAAACATTCAGCAGTGTTGATGAGTGCCAATGGGTGCAATTTTTTCTGCATGGTGAATTCAATTCCACTGCTTTGCTTCACACTCACTCCCATGTCAGACGCCATGCTGTCAGATGGTCCCTCTGCTGCCACCTGTCACATGGCAACAAAATTTAACGGGATATTGGTGGGAAGGTTCAACCTCTACTGACAGACAACCAACATCTGCCTCTGACATAGTGGGCCTACACAGTAGAATAGGAGGCATGACTTTTGGAGCAGTCCTTGTATATGCATAATAAGTTTTAAATAATATTATGCAGGTGGCTTTTTATAAGGAAAACACTATGATTATTTTTACAAGCCTACGCATCATAGTTTAGTCCTTTTTACTCCACAGTGTGAAATCAAGATTCCTTGATGAACTGCCAGTTTGAATAATCATGTTATTAATCTTTCCTTCTGGGTAGTTTTGCTGTGGTTTTTTGTTTGGTTGGTTTGTTTGTTTGGGGTTTTTTTGCGTGTTTATTTGGTTGGTTGGTTGGTTTGTGTTGTTTTTCTTCAGGGTGTCAGGGGGTGTTTTTGGAAGATCAGTTACCTGCTGCATTGCACCCGTAAAACGATGCCTTTAAGTGTTAGGTAAAAAAGATTTTCTACACAGAATTCAAATACATATTCAGGATCATTAGAAATTAATTATAAAATCGATGTACAATGTTAGTCATTCACCATTCTCACAGATCATGTATGTTGTATCCCTGTATTTTGATAACATGTTGATTTTCCCTTGAAATTATTGGAAAACTTGTATTGTTGGAAAAGGTTTTCCTTTTTATCTCAGTTCCTGTGTGTCTTCTGTCATTTTCCACCGCTAGGTATATCAGCCTGTCAACAAGACCTGTGGTATTGAAAGCTGATCTGTTCTTTTTTCCATATTCTCAGCTTGAAGATATAAATGTACCTTTGTGACATAATAAACATGTCCAAGGAAGCTACTATAATCATAAGGCATCAAACTGATTATATCTTGAGATGAGAAATAACCAACAGGAACAGATGAGCATAGATTTTATTTCCATGCAAATGTTCTTCACAATAAACAAGGGAAGAGAATTGCACAAAATGTGATGTATATGTCCTAAAGTAACTTGAACGGAATAATTTTTTGAGGTTTTTCATGTGTCATTGGAGGGTCTTTATAATACAAGTCACTGACAATTAACCCTGTACACAGGATTTAATTGAAACGAACATCTCATAGACTATGTTTCAGATGGAAAAAAAAATCACAAGAATAGTAAAAGAGAGTGAGCCAACTGGATTTACATGACAGAGAATAATTACCAGTACATATTAAAACTGGCAATATTCTGAAGAGATGCACATGCAACTAAAGAGTTTAAAAAGACATTTCTCTCATATTTCCAAGGCCAAATTGCCATGGCTCGATCAGGAATCAAATTATACCAGATAATTCAGTGAAAGCTGAATACAGCAAAGGCTTTGTCTAAATTCAGTCCCAGCTATATTCCACACGGAGAGAAGCTGCGCTGACTTTCAGAGTGTAAGATACAACCCTCAAAGAGGCAGGGGCTCTCAGGAGAAGAGCTCTTACAGTGACATTCAGGAGAGCTACAGCATCTCTTCACACTCTCTGCAGGTACAGCTTTTGGAAAATGCTTGGCAATTTTTACAGCTGCCGCATCACAGCAAAAATTTCTGGAGAGAACAGGCAGCAGAAAAGCCGTTTGTCCATCTTCAAGGTGAACCGCCCGTAAGGATGCAAGATGAAAGATGGTGCAAGGGGTAAAATTTCTTCATCTCTAAACTAGCTTCGTTCAGTTTGGCATACTCTTCCAAAAGGACAATCGGCATTGTTCTTAGGAAGAGCAAATTAATCTTGTACCAATTTTAATCAGTATGACATAATCATCTCAGACACTGTAATGTAATTTTTTAGAATACTGTTCTTATGAAAGCTGTGTGGTTGAGGGACTTGCTTTTAATACTTTTCTGCACTCCTAAGTATCTGCGCAGAATGTAAAGTAGATCTTATCCTTCGTGCTCTTTATTTCAAACAAATAAAAATTTAAAAACTTATAGACGCAAGTGATTTTAGGGAAAATTACCTCAGCTTTGGAAAGAATGATGTAGAACTTTCAGTGTAGATTTACACAAAAAGAAGTCTTTGGAGTGTTCAAACAAAATTCCATGAAGTGAAGTTGTCAAACATGGGGAATAAGCATCTCCTGCAATGATGGAAGTCAGCTGGAAGGAGACAAGTCACTTTCAATGGAGAAAAATGAAGGACTCCTAGCAGGAGTTTTCAAAATCCTGCCCTGTCTTGAAATAACTGCCTGAGGGACAGATTCCAGCCTCCTGAAGAACAACTAGCAAAAGGAGGTCAATAAGTTGGAGCTCAAACTACACTCACTGGAACCCACAATACATTTTATCCTGAAGTTTTAATAGATTTTTTTCACTGTTATTGCTTGTTGCACACATCAGATTTGTGAAAGTTCATATAGCGCTGCACATCACTAATGTGAATATAGTTAATGAATGTGTAAACCAAATTTTTTAAAGTTTGTCTCTGAACACACCAGCATTCTCCAATTCTGGTTTGTTTCTGCAGTTGCTTAAGAACAAAGAGATTTTTAAAAATTAGGTTGTTTTTGAAGCCCTTCTCAATATAGTCCGAGGCTGATTTGCAGAGAATGTGGAACCTCCTCTTTCCAAAACTGTTAGATGTCTACAGTCTCATAAATAAGGCTTAAAAAAAAGAAAAAACCACAAAAGATAGTTAATTGTTAGTAACTTGATATAAAAAATAGATTATAAGGCAAAATTACTTTGGTCTTGTCTGTGATATGTTATGGTTAGTCCGTTGGAGCCATTGTTCAGATAATTTTGTTAAACCATTTCAAACTGGGAAATAAGATTCTTGTTGAAATATTGGGAAGGACCTAAATCTGTCTTCAATTATTTTCTGATTTAAAACAGAGAGGCTATTAAACTACTGACACTAGGACTAGGGTTAAAAATAACAACAAATTATGCTATGGTCTAGTTGCTAATATCTTTCTAC
>NW_010429770.1:9638-14430 GCF_000710305.1 Buceros rhinoceros silvestris | reverse complement strand
CCTGCTAACCTGAGGTGAGAGAAGTATTCTCACATCAATTACTGATATCCAAGGCGTTAACTCCCAATGCATGCACTGAGAATCTACACCCAGCAGAATTAGGTTAATAATTATATACAGATCAGGAGATCGAGGTATTGAACAATTTTAACACTGTTTCAAAAAAATTAGTGACTGCAACTGTGTGACTGAAATTGTTCTTCCTTCTCTCATCCTTCTGTTCTACATTTTTTTTATTTCTACGTACAATGATGATTTAAAAAATTAATTAGAGGATTTAAAGTAAAGTAGAATACATTTATTCCCTTTTTACCTACTGTCAGAGTAAAGGAGTGCCTAGAAATATGATAGGCTACTCTAAGGGTAAGGAGGATCTGGACACAGGTTGTTTCTAGCAGTTTTTGTGGTACCAATGTTAGTCTAAGTTCTAGCATCATAAATTCAGAGAACATTTATTTTCCGTACTTCTTGCTTGCCTAGGTTTATCTTGTTACTGACAGAAAATTGATAATCTGAGATTAAAAAGAGCACAAGATTTCTTATGAAGATAAGTATAGTTGAAGATGGAGGTCTACAAGCTTCGGTGAACTGGTATAGCCAAGAAATATAACGTCATATACTTCATTACTACCATGTTCACTATACATATTCTTAAATCTTATACGTAAGTGCCTGCCACTAGCGCATTTACTGAAATCGCTGATGTTTTTCATATTTTCAATGCGTCCATACTCTGAATCCCTCTTCAAAGGGAGAACAGTGCATTGCACAAAGTGTTTTGTTCTGGTAGGAATTTCTCTGCTGTGTTTTGGTTTTTAACCTGCCTTTCAATGTACTTTCGAAAAGTAACCCTGAAATGGAATTCAGTGCTGTGATCAGGGCTGTGTCTCCAATTCATAGGAAAGGTCTGTTTTTCACAAACATAATTTCTGTCTTTTGATATTTGCTATCCTCTGGTTCCTCCTACTACATAAGCAATCATGGTTAAACCATTTTCTATTTAATTTGCAGTATTTGTCAACCCAGAGTTATACGAAGTTGAACATTAGCTCCGCAAAATGGAGGAATGCCCAATCACAATAAAATAACATTTTGTAAAATAAATGGAAATTATTTGCTAAGAGGTTTCGTTTTGAATGCTTGACAGTTGCTAGTTTGCATAAAATCTAGACCTTACTATGTCCTGTTAAAGGTAATCGTCAAAAGTATGAAAATCTAACAGTTAGAGTTAATTTTAATGGCAAAACCATTTTCTAAAAGGTTTCTAAAAGGTTCCTTTTTCCATTTTTGGAAATACCAAAATCTCATTGGATAAATTTTCTTCCTTCAGACAGGAGTGGAAACCATAGTCTGTAATGAGTCATTTAGCAGGTACCTTTGGAAGTGTTCCCTTGTTTAGAATACACTTAACTTCTGTGAATTTATTCATTATACACAACCAACCAGTCATTTTTACTTTTTTTTTAATGACTTCAAATTGAATACCGAAAAGCTTAGTATTAATTACTGAAAACAGGAGTTGATTCAGCCAAGCAATTAAGTATGGTCTTAAATCTTTACAGTTTTTAAAGAGTTTGACATTAATGCTGAACATTGAGCAAATACCAAATTCCTGGCTGAATGAAATCAATGTGTTTGAAATTCTTGCTGTCTTTTCCACATGTTACTATTTATTTCTGTCATTATTTCTCAATGTTGGGTGTCTGCTTCTTTTGATCAGCTGATTG
The DNA here is from genome assembly GCF_000710305.1 of Buceros rhinoceros silvestris. Classification (NCBI taxonomy): domain Eukaryota; kingdom Metazoa; phylum Chordata; class Aves; order Bucerotiformes; family Bucerotidae; genus Buceros; species Buceros rhinoceros. Next base: position 12,703 of record NW_010429770.1, on the reverse strand, counting down.
ATAAAATGTTTTTTTAGATAAGTGTTAGAAAATGAAAATGTACCTTCTCAAGGATATAAACACATTCAGCTCTAGGCTCTACAAATGCTGGTGTGTAACTTTGAAATCTGGTTTTGGAGCAAATTCTTAATTCCAGTGTTAAAAAGAGCAATATATCTCAAACATAGTTAATAAATTGTACTTTAATGGAAACAATTGTCTATATTTCATCTAACTTTTTTCACTGAGGCTGTAATTTCAGCAGACTGTGTGATTTGGATACTACCTTGAAGTATATGAATGCCCCTGTTGAAGTTGTGTGCTTGAAATTAAGCACACATTAGTATTAGCTGTCTGTTTTACCACAGCTTCACAAAATCCAGAATTGTTTCTTAAATTGCTTTTTAATCACATTGCAGAAGCTCATTCACTGTAGCGTTACTACACAGAGGGCCACGGAAGGTAACCTCTCCATCCACTTGAGTATACATTGTTCCCCAGTAATACCCTTAGCCCTTCGTCTTAAAGATTATCACTGTCCTGTGTTTATCGCTATCATACTGCACAAATGGCCTCTGTGTCCTTTATGCAAATGCCAAGTTTTACAGATGTTCAGTACTTTCAGATATCAGAGAAAAAAAAACCTACAAAGCACAATATTACATTATAGCGTATGTCATAATGCCATTATACCCTGGGAAAAGCACATTGCTGATCTCTCTGAATATCAGTTAGTCTTTCTGACATGGTTAAAGTACCTCTGTGTGATGCTGTCTAACCATTGGGTGTAAAAAAATCATGGAGGCTAAAAAGAGAAAGCTCACATTTTTTGTCTCATTAACTTCAGCGGGATTCCTCTTTCAGCCAATAACACCGATGCCTCGGTCAGTAGACAGTGAGTTCAGAAGTACAAGTTCTGTTCACAGCACTGCAGTTAACTGGTCCAACATCAGGAGGAAAATCCCATCAGCTCTCATGTGCTTGTTTCCAAATGAAGTCTGACATTCAGTTTTTGTAGAGTGATTCGATAAATGCAAAGCACTGTGAAAACCAAGTGGTGAAAGAGTTTTGGGGGGGAACTACATATAGCTATCTTCAATTGAACAAATGTGAGAAAATGTAGGAATTACCGACTTCTGTTTTTCATACATAATTGCTGCAATAGTGTACATCTCATCCATCATACTAAGTTATGGCTGCATTCGATTAACTTAATACGGTGTTAATGCAATATGGGAGAGGTAACACTCATTCATCATATTGTATTAGAGCAGTTATATAGTAGTATTGTATTAGACTGATGTAATAAAGTTCTTAATAGAAGGCAATAAAGCTATTATCAGAAAACTGTCATTAATGCCTGGGATTTTTAAAGGCCATTTCTGTTGTGCTTGTAAATCTTTCAGTCGCCCAGATGCAATAAGAAAGATCCTCTGAGAATGCCGAAGCACATTTGAGTATGTGACATTATGAATGTGCTATTTTTGGCTTTGAGATGGTGGAGCACATCTCATAGTACCTAATAAATCTATGCTGCGAGTTAAAAAACATATTTTTCTGCTGAACAGCAGGCTCTAATACAGTAGAGATATAGAAAAGGTCATCACAAGTTCTAAATATTTATTCTTTTGTCTACAGCATCAACAGCAGTTCCTTTGGCTATCTGTTAGGAACAAAAGATTTTTTCTTCTTTAATTATTATTGAATGGAGAAGAGGTACCAGATTAATAAAAAATCTTGACCTGATCTGTTACATCATTCCAAAAACAAGCAGCCTATGTCAGAGCTTGCACATGCTTTGTATTTGTTAAATAAACGTGTATTAAACAAACGAATTTGTATTCAGGATATAAAACCCAAATGATTACTATTATTAAAAAAATACTATGTAAAGGTGGAATTTCAAATCATTCCTCATTTGTCTTCAAAAAGACACAGGTTATCCTCATCCGCTTGGTTGGTCTTTGTTTGTTTGTTTGTTTTTTCCCAATGCCAGTTGACAGAGATTTATAATGCAACATAAGCTTGTGCAGATAAAATACCTGTCAAATCTTACTGGTTTTGTTCAAAAGCGTAAATTTCTGGTGTGACTTTATTAACATTATGTATTTTAGTCTCACGTGACAGTATGCAATATACAAAATTTAAATTAATTTTATCAAAATTATGAATACTGGACTTGTACATTAAGAACACACAGAACAATATTCAACTACGTATTTCAAGTTCAGCTAATGCAACAACAACAGCTTTAAAAATGCATGATCCTTGATGTTGCCCATAGAGTAACTGCCTCGGCATGGTGTTGACGCAGGGCTGACTGAATGGCAATTAGAAAAGGGATGGCCAATTCCTATCTCTGCCTCACAGCCCAGGTTTTCCTTCCTCACAGTGATGGTACCACAGCGCTGTGCTTGAATTCCTTCCTAGGTTCATAGGTGTTGATAGAACCGTTGTGCAAAACGATCTTATTTCAACTTTAATTTGCTAAAATGCATCATAGGAAAGAAAAGGGGCACTACCTATATTTTGTTGCCATTAGCCTGGATTACTGTAACAATATGCCAAGCTGAATGCCCAGGCTCCCTGTGGCATAGAGTGCTGCTGCCTGCGTCCTCACAGCTCAGCGCTTTTGCTGGCTCCAAATGAATTTTAAGTCTCCATTTCCAATTTTCCAATTATGTCAAATCATGTGAATTTTACAATGATAAAAGTATGATGGCAAAAAAAAAAAGGCAGCAAGTTTCAAAATAAAGATAAGATAAAGGTGTGGAAGTTTTCTTCGAGCTGTTCCACAACCTCACCCACAAAACAAAAAGCCCAAATTAAGAACAAACAAACAAAAAAATTCCAAAGAAATCTGGCAAATCCAGGGATTAGACAAATAAAATTGCATTTTGCTTCTTTAAGAAACTCTAACATTACATAATGTTCATATTCCATTTATTCTCAATCTTTTCCCCTCCAGAAACATATCAAAATATATCCCACCTTAATCACATTTCTGGTATAAAAAAATGCAAATTCTACAGTTTCCATAAATCTGTCTAAAGGCTAAACTTGTGATATTGAGCTGATGAGTACTG
>NW_010429770.1:1410-9539 GCF_000710305.1 Buceros rhinoceros silvestris | reverse complement strand
GTAGGGAAAAAATGTATTTGTATGGTGACAGGGGATATTTTCTGAATTTATTTGTCATAGAGAATTGGGTAACTATTCAGGACAACAATATTCAGCAGAATCCTTTGTCTATTCTCTTCACTGGTTGCTAAAGTTCACCTAGCTGGTATACCAACTCTATGCTCATGCTTTCTTATTATGTGAGATGCGCTTATGAAAACAATTTTGCATATTGATTCAGAAATGCCCTAGCTACATGAAGCAGAGACCAAATTCAATGAATGCAGTAGTACATCCTGCTTTCTGCAGTGTGAAAGTAACAGTGCCAGTGCTTCCTATTTTCCCTTTCTAAGGAAAAACTCTGGGGAAAAAATTATCCTTTCATTATCTGTTGAATAAAACAAATTACAAGCACAGATAGGTATCTCAGGGTATTTAATCTAAGATCCTGATTTGAAGGTCTTTGAGTTCAGCAGCATGTATGTGCATTTATGTGTGCACTCACACGTACATTTTACATTTTCAGGCTTATTGCACTGAATCTTTCAGAGTGAGGCCAAAAAAAAAAAAAAGAAACCCAACTCTGCATCCTTGGCCTTGATTCAGGAATGCATTTAATACCTATTCATGAAGGGGACACGAGCATGCACTTAACCTTAAGGAAGTACCTCAGCCCTGCCTAAATAGGTTTGGGATTTGAGTCAAGATTAAATGTTGTCTGGAATGAGAGCCAAGTATATCTACCTGCAGTACTCAGGCCAGCCTGAAACATATGAGTTGTATATAAAGAAAATGGAAAAGAAAGTAAATTTAAAAGCAAAGAACGCAATACATTTTGACAACAACAGTGTTCCAGGAATATATTGCTTTTTATTTACTACGGTTAAGAATAAATTGACAACGGAAAATCTACTGCCATCCCAAACTTGTTTGATGGTGGCTGGATGAGATAGAAGAAAATTAACATAAATAAATAATCATTTCAAGATATATAGGCTTTGATTTACTTTTCCTGAAGATTGCACCATTCAGCGCTGGCAACTACTAACAGTGAGGAAGAATCCGAGAAGCTTTTATTTTTTTTCTGGCTGGTAGAGATAACAGGTAACTTCACAGATAGTGAAATTTCATCAAAACAATTTTCTTTTCTTTTTTCTTTACAGTCCATCTTTAGAGTAATTCAAGTATTGCTTTCTCATCTGTATAAATTTTAAGTTGCTTGTAAGAAAATTCGTGTCAAGGGTAAGGGCTGGACCAGCCACTAGACAAATGACAGAAGCGCTGTTCTAACTCAAACCAGGCCTAGGTAAAGAGTCCAAAGAGAAATGTCTTGATCCAAAAATGCCTTTTGCTAAAGTACAAATCACAAGTTTCTCTAAATAACTATTTTCTTCTATACTCTTAATAATCACGATAAACTATTAACATCTTAGTTTTTTGTATTCTTTTTTATACAGTCTACATGCTCTTGTAATAAAATAGCATAACACTACCATAATGCAATGTTCCTGTAAAAGCACAGAGTTGACTGAAAACCATCCTTTTTATGAAACAAGGCTGAATTCACTTAACTTTCTGATTCATGTCAAAATCCACAACTTGCAGCTTCTTTACGTGTGTGCATTGTGTCTAGTGATAAGCTAATGGTAGCTCAGGTGCTATTTATCTTTTCTTGCACCTTAATTGCACTGTTTTAAGCAGAGTCTGTCCAATGTAGCATTCTGTAACAGCAGCAGAGGTACCTTTGCAATTAATCATCCTCTAATTTATTTCTGTTTGATGCTGCCGGAGCTCAAGCCAAATTCTCTGCTGTTTGGCAGAATAGTCTTTATCATGGTTTGGACCAGTCCTAGAATAATCATACTATTTCAGGTGTTACTGTCTTGCAGACTTGTCAATGTTCCCAGAAATGCTTCATGGCTTAGATCATATATTGACGTTTTTCTGAATCGAGTAGCAAAGTATATACAGAAGAGGATATTTGCAAACTGCACTCGCTGTCTCAGGCTCAGAATATTACAAATGTAAATCAATCTGGTATATAACATGAAAAAACTATTCAATGTTAATTGTTTCACTAAATTTCACTAAAGCCATGCTCATGTTGTATAAACATGAAATAAACCAAGTAAGTAAATTATTCATCTTGTTATTGGATGTAAATCTCACCTCTTCAGTCTATTTTCCTCTCATGTTTCAGCTTCTTATATCTTTTTATTTGATTTTTTTTCCCCAGTCTACCAACTCTTTTCCTCAGTTGCCCTTTTATTTTTTGACTTCACAATCTTTTCCCTACCTTGAACAATATTGCTCTTAGAGACCTTGATTCAGGAATCTTTCCCAACTCAAAGTCTGATCAAAAACCACATTGAAGTCAGCAGTAATAAACTTTGGACGGACTCCGGGCAGGTAATATAGAGTGGGGTTAAAGATAGCAGAGATGAACATCTGTCCAACCTCCATTACATAAGGGATGTCAAAAAAAAAAAAAAAAGAAAAAAGGCAGCTTTAAGTGAGTAAAATTGCTCCCAAATTAGAGTTGAACCAGCAAAGATGTTTTTTCTAAAATTATGAGACTTATTTATTCATTTATTTACTCATTTCTGGAAAGTCAAAGCCTTTTTTTCTTATTTTAGAATTAAAACTCAATCATCTTTTCACCGAAAACTGGATTTCAATTTTTAACTTGAAACATATTTTAAAAAGATTGAATAAAGAAAGTGAAAGGAACTTTGAAAATCAAGAATATGTTTTTCTTGAAATAAATATGAGTGGTTTCCAGCTAAAATTTACTGGTTTTACAGCTGCAGTCCAGAATACATCCGTGGCCCACTGAACAGGGGCTAATATAAGCCAAGCTTTACATGTTCTGCAAATCTATTCCTTTTTTCCTCCTTGCCTGCTTCACTGGCTGTTTCTGCTCCTTTCACTGCTCCCCTGCTATCCTGCCTTAGCATTTCCTTTGAAATTCTTACACGTTATAACATATAATTTGTATCTGTTATAAATTATGCATGGTTGTTCTATTTTACTTTCTTGAAATATTTATCATCAAAAGTCTGGATCTCTTTCTATTGCTTAAGATGCACATACATACGAAATACTATATAGTGAAATACGTTTCTCTATGTAAAATACTATTCACACCTGTTGGAAAGTTATTACTCCCTAATTCCTATCCTGTGTACAATCACATCTATTGTTTCTACTCAGTTTTGCTCAGCTAAAACTGAGGTTAAGCTTCAGCAGAAATGTTTCTGCTGGGTTCTTTAAAGAGCCTTAAAAGTCTTCCCATAATGTTCTTGAACAAAATGGGTTAAAGGAGGTTGATTTTTTTTTCCTGCCACTTCTATTTTTACCCATGAAATCAACGAACTGTCCTTCCAGTTGCTGTGGTCTGAGATCACACAACTATCGACAGTTTTGAGGGACTGTTCTAGTTGTGGAGCTCCCTTTTGTGCTTCCTTTAGTGTCCATTTGGAGATTTTTATCTGTGAGCTCTATATTACCAGCTGCAACCTCACAGAAAGACATTTCCCAGTTGTTAAATACACCGAGCCCTTACATGAACGAGATACAAGCTGTACAAAACCAAACAGAATCTGACAAATATGGCTACCGCAAATGACATTTGAGCATTGAACCTTCAAATACTTGACTATTGCATGTTCTATTACTAGATCCATCTGAGTAATTTATAAATATGTCTTTAGGAGTCTGTATAAGCAACATAGATTTCGGTTAGGGTGTTTACTGCCAAAAACTCTCGATGCAGTTCTGTTTGCTGAAGCTGTATTTTCGAGCAGCAGCAAGGTAGAACAGACTTCTTTAGCTTATAAAGGTTGCTATAAACAGGATTACTTTAGCCTTCTATTACGGAGATTCCTCACTACTATTGTTTTGTGTTCCCTCCTAAACTTACTTCTATGAAGCACCATTCCACAGAAATATTATGTCATTTGCTGTATGTTTGTGAACTTTGCCTTTTCAATACACAGCCTTCTTTGCCATCTCAGTCTAGCCCAAATGCAAAGAAGGTTAAGGTGGAGCAAAAGCACCTACATAACACTCACTGCTTCTCTCTGCATGTGGGTACACATTGTGCAAGTATCTACTGGTTTTGGATGGGATAGAATTACTTTTCTTCATAAAAGCTCATATGGAGCTGTGTTTTGAATTTGTGCTGAAAAGAGTGTTCATAATACAGAGAGGGTTTAGTTATCGTTGAGCAGAGCTCAGACAGAATCAAGGCCTTTTCTGCTCATCACACCACCCCACCGCTGAGTGGGTTGGAGATGCGCAAGAAGCTGGGAGGAGACACAGCTGGGACAGCTGACCCCAACTGACCAAAGGCATATTCCATACCTCAGAGCGTCATGCTCAACGATAAAAGCTGTGCTGTATTTTAGGCTGTTTGACTCTACGTTTGAGTGCTGTTCTTGACCAGTAACCCATGGAACAAGGTACTATGAGTGATTTTGTTCAAACAAAAAGACATGTAAAAACGTGAAGTTTCTTTGAAGTGACAAATAGTCAGGATAGTATATCACAAAGAAGTGAAATTCATAAACATTGCATGTAGAAGGTATAAGTAACGCACCTCCCTCCCTCCCCCTCCTTTCATCTCTCTCAGCTGCATCTATTTGTCCATCCCCTATCTATCCATTTATCTATCTATCCATCCATTCATCCAAGACACTTTTATTAAATTGGATCATGTGTCCGATATTTTGATTTTTCTTTCTGTCAGTAGACACAGGTCGACAAATAATTGCTATTAATAATCTGCATATCTAAGGTTTTGAAGAAGTCTTGTCCAAACAAAGATAACCATTTTTTCCTCTTTGTAAGATTTTACTTCTGTTGCGCCGTTGTTAAGGATTTGTCTTGTTGTTTATCCAGACTTTATGTGCTCTTTGGGGATACATGGCCTTTTCAGCTGCATGATATTCTTTCAGAGCCCCTTCGTAAGTTTTACTTACGAAGTAATTTTTTTTCTAGTGTTTATGTCTGGGAATAAGTATCCAAGATAGCGTAAGCATTTTACTAGTATACTAGTATAATACGGAGTGTTTCCTATGGCTTGAACATTTCTGTAATTTCACCCCATGAAAGACTTCCATGAACATCACTCTGCTGATATCTCTACAGACAGATCATGAGAAATAGATTTTTCAAAGTGTCTGATAAATATTTATGTATAGTCAAATTATAACCGTTTCTGTATCAGCCTGCCAGAGCCCAAACTGAAATCTTGGGCCGGAAGTTTTCCTCTGACCTCTGGAAAAAAATTTATCACCTTTAAGTTACTTCTTTCAGCAAAATATTATGCAAAATTCGTGACGTTCTAGGTTCTGCTGCCCTCTGAATCACTCAGAGGCAAGGAGAGAAGCAGTCCCTGGATTTCTTCTAGGTAAAGGCAGTGTAAGTTAAGTGCAGTGTGCTGCAGGATATTAGCATTTCTGCTAGGGGAGCACAGCATTTCAGTCTCTATTCCATGCTCCAGCTAATTTGAAGTGCCACCGACATTACTTTTGATGAAGTGGGATGAAGTAATAATGGTACCAAACTTGGCAGCATTGCTCAAATATGCTCTACAAGACATTTAACACATGCTTTGTGACACTTAGCTCTGTGATCAACATATTCTCCCAAAACAGGCATATGAGGCTTTACATAAGCTTTCATTAAAAAAAAATTAATAATCTTAATCTGGTCTGAAAATACACAGAAGCAAAATTGTTACAGAATGGTGTCTACCCAGGCCAGTGTCATGACAAAAATTTAAATGCACAATTAATAGCTTTATTTTTATTAACGTCCTGCTTGTGGGACCTTAAGACTCTTGGTTTAGGGGTTTTGGGGTTTTTTTATTATTATTATTTAGTTAAGTGATGAAGTGAGTGTCTTAATTTGGTGCAGCTGCAGTAGAGTACATAGCCAAGACCCCTGAACAGTTAATGCTGCCTTTTATCCTTTATCATTTTCTTTTATGAGCTAAGGGATTGTTCATCCAAATTCCTCTAATCCTCATAATATCTTGGCCATTATTACAAATCCTAGCTTTTCAGATAACATCTAATTTCTTTACGAAACTCATGGGTACTGAATGAATCTTGTTAAACGAAAATGGAGGCATCTCTTTTAGCCTGTGATTTCATTTGTAATTCAGCACTGTAAGTACTAAAATATAGAGGTGATTAGACTCAGATTCAGTCTGCGTACTCTAGTTATGGGCTTTTTATTTTTGCACATGTATGCAATATACTTATGCCCTAAACAGGACACACCAGATGGCTTAGTATTACTTATTAAATAAACTTTTCTTCCTGGCAGAGATACTTATGAAATAACAAACTATATTACAATACAGCAGTGTTACAAGTAAACTTCGTTATTATTTCTTTGTACCCAGAATATAGAATGTTCAATACTACTTTACAGTAATTTTTTAGGAATACCGTTCCATAATTTTTTTCCCCACTAACCCCATTAATGGATCTCCTGACATTACCCACACTCGATCTACTGCAGACACAACTCCTCAGGACCACAAACCCACTCATAGTTCTCCCTAATACTGAGATGAAGCTCTCTTGCATTTTAGATTTGAACTGCAGAAAGGTAAGGGAGACGCTGTGAAAAAAACTTGTTGTTGTTTGGCTTTAATAGTAGTTGTATTTTCAAATGTGCAGGTAGGGACTAATTTTCTGAAGACTATTAAGGAGAGAAGTGTGATGCAATGGCTAGTGCATTAGCATAGACTACAAGTCACTCATATTTAATATTCTGTTTCGAAACTGGCTCTCTGTACCTCCGTGGTCTCTGCTTAATGTTAATGGCTGTGAGATTTTCAAGTCTTGGGAATTGAATCCCATGCCATTCCTTGCATAAAAGCTTTCTCATACGTGACTACACTTCTAAACCTGAAGGCATCCACTTAAAACTGTCAGGTAAAAGTAAAGGACTGCAGTATTTCAAACAATCCAAGTTTCTACCCATATGAAGCAGGCTTCATTCTTCTGTGGTCCCATGCACCCCAGCCTGTAAATGGCTACGCAAAACAACCTCTCATCTTTAACCATTACAGACCAAATTTCCTGCTGTTAAAGAGATAGACATACAGCCTCACCATCCGAGGTGAGGACCACCCACAGTGAGTTGGTCCTCAGGCACTACTGTTTGATGAAAGGGTTGAGGGGAAGAAGGGGTGAAGGTGCAGGGGTGGGACTGGTCCCAGTGATTGGGCCATCATCCTTGTGATGAGGAGACCAGGTGATCTGGGAGAAAACAGAAAGCACCTAGGCATTGGGAACAAGGTTCTCCTACTTAAGTGATTAATTTTCCTATTTGCCTGTAAATCCCTCCCACTCCTTTTAGCCATTTTCCAGCCTTACAGGTCATTACTAGTGGTCAGGCTGAACTCCAAATGCATCGCTGGTCAGGGATCCAAATGGGCAGCAGGCCAACTTGACAGTGCCACAGGCTGTCTGTAACGCAGGTATGACAGGCATGGAGAGCTGCTGGCCGTGTCGTGGGACAGGATAAGTTAAATGCACAAGGGCATCACAGCATCATACAGGACTGGGGTGAAACAAAGATTCCTATATGCCTGCAGTGAGGAAGGAGTGCTGTTGTGTGGGGCTTCTGAGATGTTTTCCTCTTTCAGTTACAGTTCTGTTCTACAAAAAATGGCCTTGAGATGAGGAAAGATCCAGTACAGCAGCATGAATATGGCCTTACAACAGGATAAAAGTAAAGTATGGTAAGTTAACTATCTTCACACATCCTTAGATACAGTCAGCGTGGGAAATAAAAGATTTTTTTTTCTAGTTTTATACATGAAAATAAAGGGCTAGTGTTCCTATTTGTATTAAGATAGCTTTCTTTTCAGGTTGTAAGCAAAAGCATGATATTCTCTATATGATAAATGTATAAATAAATATATAATTTGAAATAAATTATAAGGCCACTTACTTGGTGGTGGGATGGCACTTGAAGAACTGGCCTATCTGTTTGTTAATAAATGACCCTGAGAAGTATAATTAGATAATGCAGTGAAGATATTGGATGGGATGGCATTTTAACAGTGTGGGGGGTTTGTTTGGTTTTGTTGTTTTTGTTTTTTTTTTGGGGGGGGGGGGGTGATA
>NW_010429770.1:0-1378 GCF_000710305.1 Buceros rhinoceros silvestris | reverse complement strand
TGTTGGTGTGTTGTTTTTGTTTTTTTTTTTTTTTTTTGTTTTTGGGGGGGGGGGGAATACTACTTATTCTTGGCTTACTCTATTTTTCTTTGTTAGTCAAGATCTACGTTTTATTGAACTTCAGGAGGTATTTTACTTGGTCATTCCTAAAAAAAATAAATTAATAAATTTAAAATTTTTATCAACTGTTCTATATTCCTCCACTGAAAAATTTTTGGAACAGAAAGATAGCATGAGGATTTTCTCCATGAATTGTCTAGGAAGCAAGTTGCTCTTGAGGCTCATCCATATATGAAATTGCTAAGTCAGATACAGGAGAATGCACTACATGTTTTATGTACCTTACCAACAGAGTAAGAACACAAAAGAAAAAGAAACAGTTTTATTTTAGGACATTCTTATACTATTTCACAAAATAAACTCTCCAAAGAATTTTACCTCAGTCCATACAATGCCATATGTATTTCAGTATGAATCAATCTTCACTGAATGCACATAGCCAGAACTGTGTCCTGTATTGTCAGTGAGAACTTCTTATACAATTAGTTTATCTGATAATCCACCTAAGGTTATGTCTAATTACCACAGTGTATAATAACCATCCCAGGAAATGCTGATAATATCCAGAAGTTTCCCTTCCTTTCTCACTCTTGAAACACATGTGCATTTACTATCTCCATAAATGATAACACTTGAGAAATGTGATTTTAAACTGTAATAACTTAACATTACAATGCAACCTAACCTTACACAATTAATTATATTGCAGTTCATAAAATAAAGTGATCTGGTTCTTTGTACATGATATTCCCATCCTGTCCTGCAGTTCTGTTGCATACCAAAGTCATTACCTACATTTTCACTCAGCAAGAGTCTCCTACATCTATTCATCACATTGAACATTAAACACACCAAATCTCCATTCTTGATAACTTCATCAAAAGCATTCTCCAATCCTATTGGTCTTTCAGGAGGGCAAAGCTTCATCGTACCTAAAACCATTTTTTTACCTTGCTGATTCACCTGCAGTCTTTATGTTTAGATTTGCATAACCTTAATTTTTGTTAATATTTCCCTTGCGCAATATTACCTCAATATTAAATTGAAACAAAATTATCTCCTGTATTTTTCTTCCATGAAACAATTTATGTTATGAAAGAAATTAATGAGATTGCAGGATCCATTTTTGGATATGTTCCTTCAACTGGCCATTTGATTGCATATTTTCTTGATCCCTTCTTCAAAATTCATCCTAAAGCTTTGCACATCTCAGCTACCCAGGTTTTTATACAATTAGAAAATAAAAAAAATGCAATCTACAACTTAGAAAGCATGTGATTTTTACCTCTTCTGATTTAATAGCTGTCACCGGTTTGGC
>NW_010429769.1:16347-22685 GCF_000710305.1 Buceros rhinoceros silvestris | reverse complement strand
GAAGCAGCAGCGGTAGCAGGAGGGGTCGCGTCCCTTCCCCGCGAGGAGGAGGAGGAGGAGGAGGAGTGAGCATCTGCCCGCGCGTGGATGGATGGCAGCGAAGTCCTGCGGCGCCGGCCGAAAGGCAAGCACGGTACGTGGGTCCCTCGGAGGTTGGCGGTGGCTTTTTTGATGTTTCTTTGGCTGTGTAGTTTGTGTTTTGGAGAGACAGTTGAGGATGAGGGTTTTTTGGTTTGGGTTTTGGTTTTTGGGGTTTGTTTTTGTTTTGTTTTGGTGGTATAGCTGAGGTCTAATTTTGACGCATCACCAAAAAACAGTACCAGTACTAAAAATGTCCACGCTAAAGTGATCCAGCCAAAACTCTTTCAGAATTACCTTCAGGACTTTCCGGGGGGCGGGGAACAAACCCAAAGAAAGAAGACAAGAAACACAATTTCTTTCCATTACAGAGGTTGTGACAAATCCAAGCCATTTCTGAGAGTCAGCCTTGGACCTTCATATCCTTTTTCTTTTGGGTTTTTTTTTCCCCCCTTTTAATGGCCAGGGGCTGTATGGTTCTTTGCAGATACAAGGGGTTATGAAGCTGCTCCGTAATAGTGCCTGCGTATGTCAGAGGAGTTGAACTTCCAGAGGCATTGAATTTTGAAACTTAATTTTAAACCTGCATTGCGCTGATCTTTGGCATGGGCTGTTGATAGCACGTGCGTATACCGTGTGATGTCTGAACTCTGACTGTGAAGAGCAGTAATCCAGCCATTTCACATTCATGAAACCAGTGAAAGCAGGGGATACTTGTCTATTAGAAATGACTGGGTTTTGGCAAGGGTATTTACAGCCCATGCAGTGTCCGCTGAAATAAGCAGAAAAGCTCTGACTGATGATGACTCCTGCCTGTGGGGTTCAGACCAGGCTACCAGTCAGTGTACATGTTGGAAACCATCTGGTGCTGATCCTGAGCAGAGCACTCATGTAGGTAACCCTCCTGTGGTCCCCTCTGCAGTTTGTAAAGGGAAGGGAATAAGGTGGAGAGCAGCATCAGACAACAACTAGTGAGACTGTGGCTTGCAAATACATCTAAGGGTGTTTTTCAAACATAGTGTGGGGTGTGTGTTCTTGGTTTTAAATGTCATTGGTCTTTAATTAATGGCTAATGGCTTATTGTGTTGCTATCTGTTAGGCTGATGAAGCAGACGACTTGCAACTTGTGTTTCCATGCTAATGACTATTGTGATATTATCTTTGGGTGTGCAAGGTCTGTTTTGAAAATTCCAGATGATGGAGTACTTGTGTACAGAAGTTACAGGCTTACTTGGGTAATAGAGTCATCTCGGAATATACATATTAGCTGGTTGCCAGATTTCCCAGCCAGGCAGGATCTTGTCTGTCATCTGCTCTGATCTTTTGTTTATTATAGACTACAGGATTTCACAAGTAAATTCTGTATCAAGTCCATGGTCTTCACTTGAGGTGAAAGACAGGCTCCAATCCACAGCAGGAGTTCAAGCGTGTTTCAAACTGTCTACTGGCTCATAGGCTTGAACTCTAAACGGGTGAGTAATATCTGCTCCCTCAAATGTCTGTAATTAGGATGAGAGCTACTTTGTTCTATCAAAATACAATTTTACATCTAATGCTTATTAAAACATGTTAGGATAATTATGGTTCTTGTGGCATATGACCTGGCAGAGACGCTTTCTCCTCTTTGCATAAGGATGAAACAATGTCAGAGGCTCCTCAAAATGACTTTGGACTTGCCATTGGAGAGTTCTTTATTCTGTATGAGCTGTGGTGCAAATATGATACGCTGGTTTCTGCTGGTTTTTTATGTTTTCCTGAATTTGCCTATTGTGCAACAATTAGATCCTGGTGGGGCTTTCTGCCTTACCCTGCCATGGCTCTCTGCAGAAAGAGGAGAAAATGCTTTGGATCACATCTGGACTTAGCCCTGCATGGGGCTGGAAAGGAGGGCGGTCTCTGCTATCCCATGGTGTGCCGATGGCCACTGTGGCTTCCCATTAGATGTAGCTGGTAAGATGGTTCTCGCTATTTTTACGTCTTGGATTGAAGCTTTCTGTAGAGTATTCATCACAGCAGCCAGGGGGATGTAACACCACCTCTGTGTGAGCAGGTGCTTAAGACATCTGGAGCATGTCGAAATGGCATAGGGCAATGGGTATTACTGTACCTAAAAGAGCTCCTCCAAAGACAGCACAGCTGAGTAATGCAGGTATGATAGCACATTCTGTGCTGCAGCTGCAAATTTTCTTCTAAAATTCCTCCTTCCACCACTGGTTAGCTGCACATACTGTGGATATTGGATACAAGTCTGTCTGTCTGCAGTGGCTGGACACTAGAGAGAAACACTGTTTATTTTGCATCTTCCTTTGACACTACTGGACTTGGGTTAGTCTCAAATATTTCATACGTGGGTGAATATTAAAGAGGTAACAACAGCCCTCTGGCAGAATCCCTCCAAACAAATATCACAGCCCAGTGCCACGCTGTTGTGGGGGACAGCCCTGACTGCGTGAGAGACAGCAGAAGAAAACATTGAAAATAAGGGGAAAAACAGGGAGGCAATTTTCTAGCTTGCTCTGTTGCTCTTCCCCACAGCTGGTGGCCAGTGTGGCATGTGTATGAAGTGGAACCTCATGGAGAGGAAAAAAGCCAGTCGTGTTTTGCCAAACCTCTGGCTGCAGCACTAGGTAGAGATGTGCAAGCTCAGGTACTGGCTGTTCTTTTCGCATGGTTTTCACACGTTAATTAATCTTCTCTGTTACCATGCCTGCACTGTTTCTGGTGCCTCAGCCAATTCCCGTAACAGTAGCTGTACAGTGCGTGTTCACAACCTGCAGAGTTATGTTGGAGAACATCAGAAGGAAAAGTAGGAGAGAAAGAGAAAACAAGAAAGACAGCAGGGAAGAGAGGAAATCTGGCATGTTGCTTGCTGAAATACGTGGCTTATCTAAGAGGAAAATCGACGTATGTCTGCTCTCCTTCTTCCAAAGCCTTCCTGAATTTGAATAGAGTATTGCTTATTCCTTCTATCCGGCAGATACAAACTCTTTTCAGAGATATGTAGTATTAGAAACATCATCTGCATTTCAAAACATAGCTAGCATCTGCATAGCTTGTTCTTTGCAATTAGTTTTTTCTCAAGGTACCTTGATACAAATTTTAGAGGGGTTGTTTCTGCCAACCCTCTGAATGGATTCATTCTCAGACCATCATTGATCAAATTACAATACTGCCCTAAAGATGACTTAAGCTAGCTAGAGCAAGCCCAGAGAGTCACTGTGGGCATCCTTCGTTTAAAATAGAGCATAGATTATAGACTGAGGAAAAGTATGTGAGAGTGATACAAAGGTGGGCACAGCAGATTTTTGCTGATGAGGGAGGGGTCTTCCTTCCCTCCTGGGAGCTGGCAGGAAGAAATGCTGCTGCTCCTTAGAGACAGTCTTAAAGGGAGGAAAAATACTAATGATACTGAGCAGGAAGGCTTGTCACAAAATTTAAGTACTGGAAGTCACCAAAGTGATAATACAGTAGATCACCTGACCCATATGTCATCCTCGCTGTGTCAGTCCACTTGGTGCTCTGCTGTGGTCATTCCTCAGTTCTCTTACTATGCTACACACCTTCCCACAACACACTGTCTTACATCTCTTTCTTCTGACTACTGAACCTGTTTTCACATAAATATAGAATAACAGGAAGGCAAAAAGAGCTAGCATCTCCCGCTTTGTTCTTAGTTAAGCTTCATGCAAAGCACTGTAGACCAGAATTAATTATTAATTCCAATTATATTTTGTGTCTTGAAGATATTGATGATACATTCAGTTTCAGACCGATGCCTCTCCAACTTCCTCTTTTTCACTGCAGCAACAAAGCCATCAAAGCTCTTAAAGACGTGCTTATTTTCAAGGCTGCCAGCAATCCCTTTGACTGCATTCAGCTGAATGGTCTAGTGTGGCCAAGGGCAATCATTTAAGAGAAGATTCTCAGCGGGCTGATGGCAGCCTAAGTTGTTGGGGTTTTGTTGGATTTTGAGGGAGAAGAAGGGAGGGAGAGAGGGGAGAAGCTGTTTCTTTCTGAAGACTAGCATGACTCTGCCACAGTTCTCTTGGATGCACTCTTGAAATGGGAATTCTTGTTTGTGTTAAAAATTCTGGCTTCTTAGTACTTGCTGCCATCCCAAAGTTAAAGTATTGAGTGGAAAATAAAAAAAAAAATCCCCTTGAAAATATCAGAACATTTTGTTTTGGTGTTTCTAAGCTGAAATGTTTAGTTTCCAAACTTTGTGTTTGAGGACAGCACTAAGTCCAGCATGAATCCATCTCAACCCAACAGGGTGCTCCTCAGTCTCTCGAGCATGACCCTCTCGGTATTGCTCCTGAGCAGGGCTGCCTCTCCCATGGGACACTGGGACCCACTGATTGACGGCTTCTAGAAACAAAATGCTTAGATTCAGAGGAAGACTGAAGATGAAATACCTCAGTAAGTTTTTCCCAGCATAAGGATATGATATCCTGTCGGCAGACTTCATGTTGAAAAAACTTCTGGTTTTGACATGAGATTCATTCAAAACAGTTTTACCAAGCCTTGTTCAATCCCAGTAAAAAAATCTGAGGAACTGTATTTTGAGATTAAATGTAAAATGGTGACATCCGCAAAACAATTATAATAAACCCACATTTAAATCTGTTTCAGGCATGTCTGTTTCTGATGTGGACTATGTATACAACCCCAGTTTTGGCACTTTAGCAACCTTCCACGCTTTCTTGTCTTCATCTTCTTTCTGCCTTGAGTTCTTGCGCTTTCTTATTTTTCCATTTCGATGGCATTTACCTTGCAGTTTTTCTTCCCTTATTAGTCTTCTTGTTCTAAAACGTAGGTGGTAGAAGCAGTATGTTTGCCAACATCATCATTCTGCTTTTGTATTTTCCTTTTCTCAGCTCTGTGTCATCCTATGCACTCTGAACAATTCAGGACAAGGATTTCAGTCATCCTTCTGTGTTTGCACAGTGCCTGGTGCAGCAGATCTTCATGCTTGGGCGTCAGCATTCACCAGTGTAGTGATCATGGTGGTATCTGAGAGATCAGTAAAGGAGATAAAATGCCATGTTCTGCGTGTGTTTGCTATATTGCCCCTTGTTTACTATTTGTTTTGAATTGTGTCCCCTTCTCAGTAGTGTGTCATAGATGAAGAACAAACAAAACCTTCTATTATGATGAGGAGAAAAAGCAAACACAGAGCATGTTGTGCTTGGGGCTAGTGAATCATACAGAGCTTTCCAATGCCCAGGAAAATTGTAAGATATGAAACAGGAATGAAACAATTTGCCTAAGCATCATGAACTGACTGATGTCCTTTCTACATCACAGCAGAGGAGGCCTTTCTGGGGTGGGAAATGGGCTTCCTGAGCTGAATACATGGGGAACAGCTTCTCCTGTTGTACTGAAACATACGCAGGAAATAAGACAGTGGAGAAACAGGTGGAAGATACTTATACCACAAGAGCAGTTTGGAGCTGTTCCTCACTTAAGCTTCCCTACAAACTCCCTTTCTTGCTGTGGCAGAGCCAGTCTTGGAGCTTTGTGGGCATTTGAACAGGGAGGTGATGCCAAACTTGAGCTCTGTGATACAAATTTGCTTCTACTCCCTGTGAGCTCAGGGAGCCTGCCCTCAAACATCTCCCTGCTCCAGAACACTTCCACCACAGCTGCCTAGGAGGAGACCCTCCTTCCTTTTCCATCAGTGGAGCTGAAACAAACCTGCTGTGCCTGAGACTTTGCAGAGGCCAAAGAGCTCACAGCATTGCTTGCAAGAAGCAAGCTGGCCCCTTATAGATGAGAAGGTGCCTTGTCAAAAGAGCTGATCTGCAGAAGTGGGTCAGGGCTGGTGCTCAGATGGCTCGGTGATACACCAGAGGCCTCAGAAAGGTACACCAGCAGAAAATTGCTTGTTATTTTCTAGCAGGACTATTTTGGGGGTAATTCAGCACCCAGAGATGGATCACTGTAAGTTACTATTGAAAGGATGGAGCAAGTATCAATACCAGTGTTAAAGTGGGAAGGGGAAGGAGGGTAGTCCTAACTGCAGTAATTTGGCTTAAATGGGGGAACTGTAGCCCGTGTGACATGCTGAATGTCGTCTAGAAAATTTCTGTCTCCTGAGACCATGATTCTTTAATTGCTGGCTGCACCTTCCTGTTCTTATTTTTTTTCCCTATCAGCAGTGATTTTATTTAGACTTGAGTTGGTGCATGCTGACCAATAGAAATATATGTTGCCCTATGCCCAGTAATGGCTAATAACGTCATCCATGTGGTATTTGT
>NW_010429769.1:6771-16187 GCF_000710305.1 Buceros rhinoceros silvestris | reverse complement strand
AACCTTAATGAGCCCTGCCATTTCCCATTAGGTAGAGAAAGCAAGACTGAGATGTGACAGCCTCATACTCCTATGCAGAGGTTGCTCAGTTCTACAGACAGCAGCTATTTGATGAAATAATTGAACAAGCTTTGGCCCTGGTGTGGGGTCAGGCTGGAAGCAACTGCAGTGTGTACATGAGCTCCTCAGGCCAGCTAGATTTTTATATAAATAGGAGTAGAAATAGTATTTATTTGTTGATCAAAACCACAACTTGCTTAAGGTCTTCTGCAAGTACTGTGTGCCTGTAAGACCTGTGGATATGGGTACGTCCTTGGGTACAGACAGGTATCTGCTTACGCTCTCCATGCTCAGAGCTGCAGAGAGAAACCAGCTCTGTTTCAGAAGCTGTAGAGCTGTGCTAGCATGCAACCCAGCCTCACCTAATGGGTCCTCATGGTATATTTAAGGTGATTTTGCAGGTACGGGCAAAATTGTTCTGCCTCTACTCCAGACTGCATTAGAGTTATTAGCTTATAATAACTTCCGTGCCAAAAGCCAGTTATACGGTTCGGGTTTGGTTGGGAATGTTAAGCAGGTGAAGGTTTCTTTTTGTTTGCAAAAGCTTGTGTAAACATACCCTCCTTTGGCATCATCTCTGCTGCACTGTCCCACGCTGACCCTGCACTGGAGCTTTTCTAGGCTCCAGAAGCACCAACTACGTGACAATCAGGTATGTAAATGCCTGTGACGACCAGCCTACAGTTGCAAGGAGTGGGGCATTAACGCTTTGAAGAGGATGAAACTCTGTTAACCCTGCTATCGTATGTTGTCATACCTGGCTGGTCTAGTGAAATGTACAGTAAAGGGATGGGGCAAAAGACAGCCCCAGCCATGGGCAGGAGAAGTGACAGTTTTCACTGTATCCAAAATACAGTCTTAACATTCTGAACCTACAAAACAAGAATGACAGCATGCCCAGCATCATGTATAAATGGGGACAACATTGAAATATGTAGACAGAGTTTTACAGTTGTCCCAGCGGCCATCACAGTATTTGGAGAGGGCTCCCCTACAGGGACATAGAGGTTGATATGTTTTTTCACCTGGGAGAGCAAGACTGGACGGAGCCATAAGCTGCCCAGAAGCATTTTTCTGGGATTTGCCCCAGTGCGTGTAAGTTGTTCTGTTGTCCTTTTCCCCGAGTTGTTTCGCTCTCTTCTTGTTGGTTTGCTGCTGTCCGCCAGATTCCTACAAACTGGATTTTTAAAAACAGGCCACAACTGTGTAAATGTTATTTGATATATGGGTGTTGTAACAAATTCCCAGCTAACAGAAAACCATTTGTTTTGTTTTGAGAAGTGCTGATTACTAGCGTGCTTGTCTGCTGAACAACCAGCTTTCTCTTCTAGTTGTCACTCAATTTGATTTCGTTATACCACAGATAATCATTAACAATATCAGACTTACTCGTGATGACAAAACATGCTGTTTGACATCATGACATCTCAGAATAAACAGAAAGGATGAGGGGTCTATTTATAAAATAGATTATAGCCAAAAATTTGTAAGCAGCATGGCCTGACAAAGAAAACAAGGCATACCTGAAAGAAGTGATGACAAAAGTGTCTACAGTTTATCAGTCTTTAAATCCAGTATTTCCGTAAATGGAGATTATGAACAAATTTGTCCCTGATTGCTACAGTATGGTAATGTGCCTGAATACCTATAAGTCTTTTGACTCATTTGTAATGTTCTTCTATTTCTTGGTAAAAACTTACTCAAGCCTGAACATTGAAGCAATCAGCGTAAGATACCTGTAGCAATTTTAAGAATATCTCCATTCATTTTGACAAACTATTTTTTTGCAAATGGAAATTCTTCTGGGAACATTGTTCTTCTAGGCATGCAAATTTAGGTTTTTCTCCCTTTTGTTCCAAAATATCTAGTAGACTGAAACCATTTTTTTTTTTGTGACAGATAATAGGAAATGCGTTTTTCCAGATCTTGACAAGTGGAGTATTTTCTCCTCTCCCCAGGTTCATGAGTGTGCTGCCAAAAATGACTGTATGCATTTCTTACCGTGCCTGTCTGAGCAGTTTAAGGAATATCCTCTTCTTCATTAAAGTCATAATTCTGGGAGGACTGAAGATGGGAGGAGTTAGAGCTGATTGTCTCAAGCACACGTTCTTTGTGTTCTGTGTAAGGAAAAATTCTTGCTTACCATGATTCAAATTATATCCAGCATTTGCATCAGAACCAGTTTAACTGAAGGATATTAGAACTTGGTGTGATTTGTGTAGGTTTCCGATAGTAATTTCCAGTCATTAAATAGATTATGTAGGCGGTTTTAGAACTCCATTTTCTAATGAATTTTGTTAGAAAAGACAGATTTTGGAGCACTGGTAAGAAAAAGATGTTTTTCTGAAGATGTTTCCAACCTCTACGTACATGTCTTGTGTCCCTATCTGGTAAAATGGCCCAAGTAAACTTTGACAGGAAGGCATTTTTACTTTGCAGCCTGTGTGGGTGGGAAGCAGCAGGGATTTACAGGAAATGCATAGCAGAAGCAGTTGCAACTAGAAGGAATCTGTGATGGTTACACACACGTGGCTGAAATAACACAGGTGATTCTGCTCTGATGGAGCCAGAGCTCAGCATGTGCTTTTCTGTATGTGAATGGTGTGCTTTGAAAGCTCTTTTGTCATCCACAAAGGCATATGTTTTATGGCAGAAGTGGCCCTAGAGTTTCTGAAATACGTTTAAACAGATGTGTTGCAAGCTGCTTCTGTCTTGTTTGGAAGGTTTGGGAGAGTGGAGTTGTGGGAATGCATTTGCGCTGGCAGCACTGGCATGGGAGGTACACTACTGGTAGTCACAGTGAAGTAGTCATTTCTCAGATCGCTTAGGGTCTGTGGACCAAAGTTAGCAAGAAGGCCAAGTTTTGAGTAGGCTTCACCACATACATAGTCAATGTAACTTCACTAAGTCTTTGGAAGGGTAATTTGCATTCAACCAAGTATTTAAAAGGAGGGGAGGAAGGCTTGTAAGTGACTTTTCTTCCGTTATCTCTGATTAAAAGTATTAGCATTTAGTACAGTCTTTTAATCCCAGTGAGGAATTAAAATTAAGTTTTAATATTTTCATTTTGCTTTCCAGGATTGTAACTGTTCCTTTTCTTTGTACTTCTGCCCCTTTAGATTGAATTTCATTGTCTGTGACTGCACAAGGAAGTTTTCTCTCATGCAGCCATGGCTAATGTAAACCCAAGGAGTAATTTTAAGATAGTTTTCAACATTGTGCTGGTAATACTTTTTATCAAAAGCAGATGAAAATTGCAATTCTGCTATCTCTGTGAGGATAGTATTAGCAGAGTTCTCATCATCTTTACGCTGTGCTTTCTTGAGTCCTAGCTTTGTGTTAAGAGTTCTTGTGGAGGCGTTCCACAGAACTGGATGAAGATTAAAACTTAATTGGTTTCTGTGTAAGCCACTGTAGAAATTTCAATAAGTTGATGAAATTGTCTTTTTCTACGATGTTCTTCCTACTGTTGAAAGACTTTGTGATAAAAGAGTAATTTTTCTCTCCCATTCTATAAGGCTTTTCATAATGGCAAAGGTAATTAATATTATGTTTGGGTTTTTTTTTAAAACTCTAAACAATAGAAATAAAAAGCAATGTGATTATTGAGCATCATTTATATGATGCTCAATAAAATTTCAATGATGCAAAAGCAAATTACAAGAGCACTTCCAGTATCTCAGATGAAGATTTTGCTGATGTTAGAGTCATAGTGGGTTTCTAGCTAAGAAATAGAGATGATGTGAAATACAGTTTTCAAATTTTAGATCTGAGCTTTAAGCTTGAAAAATCCCATGTAGAAACTGAACGAGGAGGATACTCAATAGTGTAACACAGGAAACGTCACAGTTCTTAGAAGCCACACCAGTAATGCATCTTGCCACTCTTGCTATTGTTCACTGTGTGTACCTGTAAGATGACGTGGGCTGAATTTCTCAGTTTAGGAGGAACTTTTTTGGAGGTTTTTCCCTGTTGTCTCCAGACAGCTCAGTTCCATATTGAGAAAGAGGAAGAGTTGTGTAGATTTGTCTGCTGCTGACCAGCTCTCTACATCAGAATCTCCATTGCACCCTTTCTGATTTTAAGTCTTCTTATCACTGTTTCCTTGTCAAATAGCTCAGCCTTCGTATTCCTATCTGAGAATACACTTAGAAGTGATTAATTAATGCATGGAAGTCAAGACACTATTGAAATGCATAGCCTTATCATCTAAAGTGATTCTGTGCACCTGTTAGGAACAGTTCTTAGTTTAATCTACGAGTTAGTTTGGTTTAATCTATGAAAAGTATGGAATGTGATATGAAGGGGAAAAATAGTTGCATTTAGGTAGGTAAAACTTAAGTAGCCTCTTTTACTTAAGTTACCAGGTTGCCTGACATACTGTTTTTTCGACTTAGCTGATCTTAGCTGTTAGTCTTCTTATTGCCCACCCTAAATATATTACTTGTGTTTAAGTTGCACATGATGACTATACATAATTCATCAGTGTTTTGTTTGCTCACTGTTTCATCAGAGAATCCCATGACGATTCAGTTCTTTTTTTCTTTAAGATGTATGAATCTCTTAAATAGAAATCCATGCTAAAATATTTTTGTATTAAATTTCTGTTATGGATTACAAATTGACCTGTGAGACAGTAAAAGGAGAGGCAAGAGACATACTTTCACAGATCCGTGTGCATCCTCAACCTTCTATAGGGAATCCTCAAGCTTCTATAGGAATAGGAAAAAAATCCAATACAGTTTATCGTTGAAAATTGTAATTCTTAAAAAGCCAAACAAACAACCCCAACTACAAGAAAAAAAGAAAGCAATCTTGATATTAACTTCAGCAAAATTTTGGAGCAGAACAGAAAGCTTTTCTGCATCCCATCTGATTACAGGGTGCATTTGATGGTGCCAGGCCAAGGCCTGGCTTTGGTTACTAATAGGAACTACCCCCACATACTTGATTAAGCAGTTGAATACAGGCTCCAAAAGCCTGGGTTTATTTGGATAAGTAGAGAGAGTCATGCAGTGAGGACTGAATTTGAATCTATTACGAGAGCGAGTATTACTCGGTCACTGGAAGTCCTGAGTAGGAATAACCTAAGCTTATAAATACAGGATACACCATGCAGATGGCTGCTGCAGTAACATGCCAAAACTACTAGGCTTATGTTTTCGCATACAGTTCTCTGGATTAAACACTTTTAATTTCAGGCAGCAGGATTCAAATCAGTCTCTCACAGTCTTTTGAAAAGAGCATTCAGGGGACATTTTTCTTGTCAGGGGGCTTCCAAGGTCATGCGACCCTGTAGTTAAGTTTCAGATCCATAACCTTTGTCAGGTGTATAGGTGTGACCTGAAATTCCCTCCCTCCCCAAGGAACAGATTTGTTTTGGGACTGCTAGAAGAACTTTAACTTTAACCTCAGGTGCAACAGAAATCAGTGTAGTGCAAGGTGCTGGTACAGGTCATTGAGCAGCAGTGGGATTTTGCTGCGTGGCTGTAGAAATCAGGCTGCTCAGAGAAAATAGGAAGCAGGTCAGTGGTGCTCTGCCCAAGAAAGTCATGTATGGACTGCCACTGCATTGCACCACTGCCTGTGTGGTGCAGAACTGCGGTGTGTGGTACAGCAGTGCTCTCCTAACTGGGATGGGGTGCTGCTGTAAGCCCATCTGTGGCTGGCCAGCCAGCTGCAGTGGGAAGTGTGCTGCCTTGTACTGCTTTTCATGCTTGTATTTCATCTGGCTGGGATTGAGATAACAATGTTCATAGTAGCCCACAAGACGCTGTGTTTTGGGTTTGTGGCTAAAACAGTGTTGTCAAGGCTTATGCTCTCTTTTCACCCACTCCCCTGCTGTGAGTAGGTTGTAGTTTTTTGGGATACAGCTGACCTGAGCTGGCCAGAGGGATTTTCCATAGCATAGTATCATGCCCAGAAATAAAACCTGGGGTAGGCGAGGATGGAGTGGGGGTGTTGTCCTACAAGGTGGCTCTTGCTGGGCCTGCCTGTGGGAAGTGGTGACTGACTGTCCTTGCATCACTTCTTTTTTTTTTACCTCTTTCCTTCACCTATTAAACTGTCTTTATATCTAACCATGTGTTTTCTTGCTTTTGCTCTTTGTGTCCCCTCTCCCATCCCCTTGAGGGGTGGTGGGGATTGAGCGAAGCTGTGGGTGCTTAGCTTCTGGGCAGGGGCAGCATACCAGGGCACTGTACAAAGGAACTGAGAACAGGAGCATTGAGCAGATGATAGCACTGGTCCCCCAGGCGGATGCTGCTCTCTTTGACATGTTTTTCTTAATGGGACCGAAAGCAGTATGGATGACTGCTTAATTAGGGTAAAGTAGAAGGCTCATAGTTATTCCTTCAGTGCAGACATTAAAGTCATTAGCTGGGGATAGGAAGCACATGGGGATTTTTTGAGTCCTGTGCTGTGATCCAGCTCAGTCTAGGATCTTCTGGTCTTGGCAGCACCTGGGAACCATCCTGGGAACATGAGGGCATAACAAGTGCTACCATTAAACACAAGCTAAAACCTGCTGAAGTTCTGGATGGTAATAGGTGACAAGTAGTTAAATAAATGAGTTAATTTGAGTGCCGTCCTACATAGTGTAAGTATGTGTTTCTTAATGAGGAATACCTAAGTTCTCTCTTTTGTGTATACTGCAGACATGCTTATTATTTACAAATGATGCAGCAGTTTTGAGTAACTGCGGCTATTTAATCAACTCATTTTTTTGTTTCCCTGTTATGAATTTGCTCAAAAGGCAAAACCCAGAGTCTTAACTCGTGTACCTAATATGAGGCTGCAATGAAAGAATGACTGATTGGATTGGTGCCTTATGCTGCATTAGTGAACTCTTTAAGCTACATCAGTGCATTCATCATTCCCTATTTTTTCAGTTGGAAATTTTGCCTTAGGTAGTTTGGTTGGTTTGACCTCCTAAGGCATTTGACATTGTCCCCAGCCCTAAAATCAGAGTTGTCATTGTTAGCTAGAGGCATTTCATGCTGAAAAATTTGTGCCACGGTAGGTGAAGATAGCAAAGTACAAAAAGTAGTTACAAATGACTGAATAGGCTCTTCTCCCTCAGATAAAGGAAGACTTAGAAGTTGAAGTCTTGTGCGCTTTTTCCTTGAAGAATATTCTAAACCAAGAGATAAGTTTGGTTAGATCAAACTTGACTTTCTGACATTGGTGTCACTGAAGCCTAATGGAAATCACTCCATTTTAAACTAAGGTCTTAAATGCATTTTCTAGGCAACTCTTACCCGTTGGTCCTTCCTGCTTCATTGGATGATACTTACCTTCCTCATCGTATTGATAGATATGCATCAGGTCCTCTCGGAGCATCTCAAGTGTCTTTGCTTTTAATAGATCATCATCTTTCTTTTTCTCTTGGTTCTATATATTTGTCAGCACACAAGGACAGACCTGGTTTCCTCTGAAAGAAAACTTTGTCTTCATGCAGGACTGGTACTGCACTGAGCTCCCAGAGATGCCCCGGAGTGACTGGCCAGCATGGTTGTCCTGGGTAGTACCTGTGTCACCATCAGGATGTGTTGGTGAATGTACAGACACTAAAACTGCGGAGCACAGGGAGGAGCAGTTCTGCCCTGCTTTGCAGATAAAGTCTGTTTTGAATCCTCTGTGGTTCCATTCCTTTCTCTCCACCCTCTTATTTTAGATGACCACTGCAGTTGTCACTAATGAATAACAATTAAATCTGTTTCTCCTTTCTTAGCAGTTACCCCTCTTATTTCCTGATTAGCCAATCTCTCTGAGACTTCCTGAATGAGGGTCTCAAAAAAATTAGAGTGTTTATCTTTTCACTTGAATGTGAATTGACTATTGTTTTTGCATCTCCTTGTTCTGTCTAGCTTGTCAGACTCATAACCGAGACCCGTAATGTCCTGCTCAGGTGTACTTTAATCTCCCGCTCAATTGTACTGCGTACCAAAACCACTGTTTTTGATTCCCCTTCTATGTTACCTGTGGCTGTTCATTTTCTTTCTGACCGTGTCCTGCAGGCAATTAACTATAGATTGGTCTAACCTTGTTCTTTTCCGTGGCCACAGTGGTCCTTGGTATGGATTTGTCACCTCCTCTTTGGATGCCTCCATGGAACCATGTTAAAATCCTCTTCAAAGTCCAGCATAACTTTACCTCCTTGATACCTGTCTCTTGTAGTACATTATAGGCACTTCTGTCATCTGTTCATGCCTGCCTCATTACATAATTTGACTGACTCTCTTTCTTGTAATCATGAGTTTTCCTGTAAGTGAGAAGCTGTTTATGACTTTATCCTTAGAAGGTTCTTGTCTCTCTTCCTCCAGATCCTTCTGGTAGATAAATGCCTGCCACAATGCCCTCAAGGAAATGTGTGACTCTTTGTTTAGTTGGTTGTTCAATTGCCCAATGACACCTCAGAGAAGGGGAACTGGGAAAATGAAAGGAGACCTGTGGGTTGAGACGGAAAGAGATTTAATAAAATTACAGTAATTTAAACCCCTCTTATTAATACTGAATAATATACTGAGTAATACTACATTATACTCAGTCCATGTAGTGGTAATGAGCTGCACACGCCCAGCAGTGAATGCTCCGTCTCAAGCACTGCGAGCTCAAGTGTTGTGACGGTCACAACAAACAGAAGTGTAGACCTTGGGAGCACAGTGGCAGGTGAGACCCTCCAGAGATGGTGACCACTGAGGAGAAGAGACCATCCCCAGCAAACTTTCCAATTTATAGTGTCATCTTTGTGGTATGGAATACTTCTGTTGGCCAGCTTGAGTCACTTGCCCTGGCTTTCACTTCTACCTTTAGCACCTGGCTAACTTGAAACTACTAAAGATGTCAGTCTCTAGGGAGAACTGCATACCATGGTGTCACTGGTTGGCTGAGGTATGCCAATCAGGGGATATGTTCTTTCCTTTCTCTAAATTAATCTCCTTCCTGCTCCAGGAGAGAAAGGGTTAAAAGCAGAGATAAGAAAGAAAGAAAAATTTTTGAGACCTCTTTAAGTTTGGGAATAAAACAAGTTTAATAATACTAGAAAAAAATTATATACAAAAAACCCAATGAAATATCAACAGATTTACGGGATTGGTGTAGAGAGGGTTAAATGTGGTTAAGGAAACAAAAGTGAAAGGAAAAAAAATAAACAGTACTGACCAGTTTTCAAAATGTGGTCAGGGGATTTGCGGGCGTGGAGCAAAAGCTGCGGTGGCTGGAACGAACGCTGTTAAGGAAACAAAAGTGAAAGGAAAAAAAATAAACAGTACTGACCAGTTTTCAAAATGTGGTCAGGGGATTTGCGGGCGTGGAGCAAAAGCTGCGGTGGCTGGAACGAACGCTGCAATGCTGTG
>NW_010429769.1:0-6388 GCF_000710305.1 Buceros rhinoceros silvestris | reverse complement strand
ACGGTGCCAGTCCCTGGAAGCCCCTGGGCCAAGCTCCCCGTGGAGGTGCAAGCCAAAAGTGCCCACCAAGGCAAGTTGCAAGCCCCTGGTGCTGCGCGGCTTTCGAAGGGACAGAGAGCCCTCCGAGGTTTTCACAGCCAACGAGATGTGCGAACGTAAATGGGAGGAATATATCACGACTGGTCATAGTAAAACAAACCATCCAAACAGGAAAAACTGGTTTTTTTCCTAAACTGGGACTCATGGCTGACCATGAACAAAACCAAAGTGTCTTACAAACTTTGTTCTCACTGAATCAGGTGCTGCAGTCTTCTCAAAAATGCAGCTTTCCTGAATGCAAAATTGATTCTGTCATCCTATCCCAGCAAAACTAGGACATGAAAGGTAATTGCAAATACTTTTATATTCCTGGTGGAGCAGGGAGCAATGGATAAGATGACATCCAGAGGTCCCTTCCAACCTCAACCCTTCTGTGATTCTGTGATTCCACTTGGAAGAGCAGTCCTCCACCACTTGTCCAGTAGTTTTTAACATTAGCTATATATAATTAGAGCTGACAGTCCATTTTCGTCAAACAGCCCTATTTCATAGTCAGTGTAGCACTATAAAAGGTAAATTATCTTGATGTGAACACCTTTTACGTAAATAACATCTCTTATTCTCCTCTAATTTACCCTCTTGCTTTTTTATATTTGAATTATAAATGCTTTAGACAGAGGAGTTTACCTATTTTTCCCGTTTGGAAAGTACTTCATGTATTAGCACAACCACTAACAAGCAACCAGTAAATCATCTTTGGCTGTAATGCTTTGGCAGTAATGTAACTGTGGCATTCCACAGCAGTTTTACTGTCGTTTTGCATGTGGTGACTATGTTATCCCATGCTGCCAGGTTCTGGAAAGGCAAAACAAAACGGCGGTTTCAGGCCTTACCCAGGCTGAAGGTCTGCTCGCACACTGTTACCTGTGATGCTGTCAGATAACAAACTGCTTCAAACCAATTGGGTATTTTGAGACTCTGACTGCATGTTACCAAGAATGCTAAGGGTAACAAAGGCTGAAAGGCATTTCTGCAAATGGTAGTTTCCTCTTACTGTCTAGAAATTTGAAAAGTCACTGAGGAAAACAAGGACATCCTTTGGGAAGAGTGACTTCATAATACTCTATGTGCCTTACCCTAGGTGCCTAATATTTTGGATAGTGAAAACGGCAGGGTCTCTTTTAACCTGAAAAAAAGGGTATTTGAATCCTCTCTGAACTGCTGATGAGTCCCTTTAGTATTCGAGATGGTTAAGCAGCAACACACAACAACAGAAGCATAACATTGCTCAGAAATACAACTTTTAAGACTGTTCTGTTGACTTCACAGCAGTGTGTTGTGTTCAGTAACTGTATTGCGAAAGGCTGAGAATAGTTGGTTTGTCCACTGAGGGAGTCTGTAGCATGGTGGTGTCTATAGGTGATCAGTTGTAATATAAAAGTTTCTGTTCTTTGGATATTCTGTATAACATATAATGTGGTCTGTAAGCCGCTTTTTTTGCCCCTTGGCTTACTATGATAGAAAGATAAAATAATTTTCTGTTTTTCTTCCTTTTGTATTTACCAATAATACAAGACACAATTTTGACTCTGTGCTGTTTGTGATTAGATTAATTTTTGAAAGGGAATCCTTACGAACAAAATGTTCATACTGGTTTTAGGATTTAACATTTTTCTGTTACAAGTGTAATTCTAGAGAGTACTTTCAGTATCTCCTGGCTTTAATTTGAACTGTGGAATCCAGACAACTTTTAGAGCTGCATCTTTATCAGAGCGTAGTCAGTGTCATCAAGCAGAGGTCTACGGTTTTCTGGGCATTTGTAAATAAGGCAGAGGAGAGCATTCTTTTATGTGACCTAGGCAGTTTGCAGTGAAGCCATGTGAAAAATCTGTAAGAGTTTCAGCAACAAACATTTTCTGCAGCATCCTTGCATCTGTGTGAAAACCAGTTTATGGCCAGTTACAGATAAGCTGAATTTACTGTCACAGAAGCTGTAAGTTATAATACAAATAGACTGATCCGTCCCTCTTCATTAAATGAACAATTTTGTGCATTGTGTGATCTAGATGGTCTGTTAAGCAAAACCTGGAACTCCTCCTTTTGCGTCTTTTCATTTTTGTGCGTCCTGTTGGAGCAGCCACCAGAATCTACCATCAAAGACAATGCAGACTTTGAAAGCAGATTGGAAACTCTGGGTCAGAAAAAGTCTTTCAGGAAACTGTTAATTAGTGTAGGAAGTGTGAACAAAACTGCCTTGTTCTTTAAGGAAAATTTAAATTCTGGCTCTCTCTTATCTTCCCCACAATTTGACATGGCTTTGTTAGATGAGTTGTGGGAGACAGCGGGAGGTAGGCATTTCTCCTCTAACCTGTGGTTTCTTAGCCCTCTCTCCCTCCCTCTGTGTGACAAAGGAAATTGCCAGAACTGAATCGAAGCAAATTTCTTTTTAATACACAAAGTGTAGTAGTGGATGTTTTTCCTTGTCTGGAAAAGGGCTTCAGATCAGGCACGTGCAGTTTCGTCCCAAAAAAGACTATGAGGAGGCATTTGTGGACAGGCTCCATGGGAACTGGAGAGGTGAACGTGAACTGTGCTCGGTAAAGTTTCAGGTGGGAAGCAAGGCTCCAGCTCAAAATGCTTTGGATTAGACTGTGTAACATTTGTCTCATAACTGATCTTAATGGGATCCTCTGCTAACATTTAGTCATGGTGTTTGGAGCACAGTGTAGGATATGTGTGTGGTACATGGCGCTCTGAGGTGAAGCCAATAAAACTGATGGCAAATCATCCTTGTAAGTTGACAGAGCCTTCTGCTGTATAAACTAACTTACTTCTATGCTTAAGTTGTACTAAATATTGCTGCTGTGGCAGCATAGCCCCTGGAGAGAGCAAATTCAGCCTAGCAGTTTAAAAGGGGAAAATTGGCCGCCCGTGGCTTCCTATCCCTGCCACTGCTGTCCACCTGTGTGCAAGCGGGAGAGAGCCACCTCAGTTTTATTATTTGTAAAATGAAAATGACTGCCTTAAAACAATGATTCAAGTAATATTTTAATACTGATCTCCTTTGCTAGAAAGGCGTGGTAGGTTTGCATGTTAAGTATAATTTCAGCAAACTGACAGTAGTGTTCTTTGTGATGGTTGAAGGACCACATTCCTTCAGGATATCTTCCAAAGTCGTACCAGCTATGCTGATTTACTTCAGGTAGCCTGCATGATGCATCTGTTGGTACGTTATTATCCCTTTCATCAGTGATCACCACTCACTAGATTTTCCTTAATGATAGCCAAAGGAAATAATGATTTTTCTTTTGTTTAGCTCTGCATTTTATTTTCCTATGCTGCAACAGTTGCACAGTTCATTCTGCTTCAAGGTTGTTTCAGTCTTCTATGGAAAATGATTGAGATCAAAGCTTCACTTCAAAAAGGAGTTTGAAAAGGCCATTAACAAGGACAGAATAACGTTTCTTGATTTAAAACTTTGCCAGTTGTCACTTTTTTGTCATAATCTTACAAATGTATTCTCCCTCCTGGAGAAGGCTTTGCTTTCTTTTTTTTTTTTTTTTTTTTTTAACTGATTTTTTTTTTGGGGTTTTTCACTGATGTTTTTTGTCATAATCTTACAAATGTATTCTCCCTCCTGGAGAAGGCTTTGCTTTTTTTTTTTTTTTTTTTTTTTTTTAACTGAATTCTGATTTGGGTGTTGTCACTGATGATTTACTGCTGTTCTTGTTGTCCTCTGTTTCTCTCAGTATCTGCTTTGCTTTGTTACCTGCTTTCTCTGCTGCTTTCCCTTATCTTCTTCTCTCTTATCCTTGGTGGTCTCCCCATCCACGTCCTTCAGGGCTTCTTAGCATCAGCTGCTACGAGCATCTCTTACTTCTAACTCCAGTAATTTGTGTTGGCTGGGCCAGCACTGGAATGAAAGGCTGCCTGCAGAGCCTTCACGCTGCACTTTTCATGCTGACAAAGAGGTTCTTCAGATGAACACGGCACTCACCCGTGAAGTCAGCTACATGTACGATAAATAACAGGGGATAGCACTCTGGTCTTAACATCTTGGAGAGTTCTGTAGCAGCATACAAAAGCTGTTAAATTACACCCAGAAAAATAAATAAATGCAAATTGAAAGATAGTGTCATTTCTTTCTGTTGTTTAGCTGAAATGAGTCAAAAAGTCTTTGACAGTTGAGGGAAGTCTGATGGTGAATATCCAAGGTAGCTGACGCTAGAGGTCTACCTCTTCAAGAACTCAGAATGTTCATGAAAGGTAGTGATGTAGGTTCGATGTGTACACTCTGTGAGAACAGAATGACAAGTTAGAAACCTATTCTGGAACATTTCAATGCTGATGACTAGACGCTTTTTGTGGTATATCTGTATGTAGTATATATGCCTCATCCTATCAGAAACAGTGCAGTAAGTGGAATTTATTTCATTATCCATCGGGTAAAAAAATTGTCCTTTATAGCTCTCTGCTTCTGATAAAATCCAGTTAAGGATCTGTGGACCTTTCTGGACAGAGGAGAAGAAATATAAACTTCATTTGATGTGGCCATAGTTACAGTTACTCTGTAGGGAGTTCTCTATCATGTAGGTAAAACTCTAGCCATCTGCAGTAGTCTAGTCACAGTGACAACGGATAAGACTGTGTCGTCACAGAGTAGAGATTTGGTCAGCTAGAGCGGAAGCCTTTACATAAAGGAAAGCTCTTCCAGCAGACGTGTTTTTTGTCAAGAGGGACATGTTCCTACACAGCTGCTTGGTATACTACCTGCGCCCCAAACTGCTAGTGGGCACCAGAATTAGTTAGGTATTTCGACCTCTTTACTTGAATGGAGGAAAGCTGCAGGCTGGAAAGCAATTATATTCTCTTCTCTAAGGCAGACAGTGATCCTTACATGGGAGGACTTTAGGTTTGCAAGTTTAATTATTACTTCTCAACACATGTGCAAGTTGAACTGCAGATGGACATGCTATTAAATTCATTATCTCATTGCAGTGAGCAAATGGAAAGATTGGTGCTGTATTTGGCATATTTTCAGGGCCAATTATTTTCTTACTGCATTTTGGGTATAAATTGGGGTAAAATATGGCTTTTAAAGTAGTGAACTGATGCCAGAATCTCAACCCTCTATGCCTCTCCTCCTGTCTTGCATCACCATCATGATGCATACTCCAGTACAGAAGTCATGAGAGCTGCTCTAGCAGGTGTAACTGAAAGTGTTTTGGGTAATACTCTACTCTGATGCAGCTTGGCTAATGGTTATTTAGCACAAATTCTTGATATAGAAGGCTGATTACCAAAAGGGAAAAAGAACACTATTTGGAAGGGGTCTTCAGTTGTTTCGTTATTTACAGGAACAAGAATAACACCTAGCCTTTAGAATTGTAAATAAGCTATAGCATGGTCATGGTGATGTTTGATTGTGTTATGGACCTCTGACTGGAAGTCTGTAGTAGATCTATAAAGAGCCAAAGGTGGATTCATTAGCATTGTGTCACATGCAAAGGTAAAAATAATTGCATGTTTGTATTGACTGTTCTGGCTCAGTAGCAGTAATAGAGCCATTTCATTATGCTGTAGATGTTGGTTGAGGAACCAATGCTCCTCTTTTATGCTGAGAAAACAGTTTTCAGGTAATTGTTAGCATTTTCATGGCAAGTTAAGTACATGGCATCTCCATATTCCAGATGACTTGAATAAAGTACGACTGGTAGAAGCTATGAATCAATTCTGAATGGTCATTAGTATACAGAAAAATCTAAGGAGAGTTATGTTAGCTTGGTGTGTTAAACCTGCACTCTGCGAGGCACATTTGTCACTCTGGGGAATGTATTTAACAAGGAGTGTAAGACAGCACTAATTGGTATGGGGAAATTCAGTGATGGAAGTAGCTGTCAGCTGTTAATTTTTGTAATTTAAGAAAGACAAGTTTATATTGTTTTAAAGATTTTTAAAGTGTTATGCAATAATATGGGTGTTTAAAAGTGTACTCGAGGATGTTGCACTACTACCAACAGCATTTTCTTGCCAAAATAACTTTTTTCTTCCCTTGTGTGTTACATTTTATGTTTTGATTTACTTCATCAGTGCTACTGGCAGCTCTCCAAACCCTGTAGCTCCATCCAGAAGCAGCAGCCCAAGTGAAACTATGCCAAACCACAACTAATGCAGTGTTGGTTTGTTCAGTTTTCTTACAGGTACACATGACAGTATTTAGCAAGCCATCTTTCACTGATGTTTGCAGCAGTGGCTGAGTTTCTCAATATATATGCTGAAATAAAAAACAAAATCAGGAAAGGTCAAAAGCAAAGTCTTGGACCTTAGTACTTACCTGTGTCTTAGTATG
>NW_010429768.1:24425-24709 GCF_000710305.1 Buceros rhinoceros silvestris | reverse complement strand
TGCCGTCCAGCGCCCCCTGTGCGAGGCCCACCGGACCTGGGACCCGCTCCTGGTGCACGTGGCATCGGACAGCCGGAGGAAGAAGCAGTACAGCCCCATCCGGCCCTGCCCCGAGTTCATACAAACCCTCAGCTACTGCAGGTTCGTCTCCAAGGGGCAGCCCTGCAAGCACACCCCGCAGCGCTGCCAGTACGCGCACAACGACGTGGCGATGGCCGTCTGGGCTGCCGAGAGGGAGCGTGGCTTGGTTCGCTCCGACCTGCTGGCACCCCCGGGGGCCCGCA
>NW_010429768.1:23642-24337 GCF_000710305.1 Buceros rhinoceros silvestris | reverse complement strand
GTTCCCTCCGCCCTGCTGCCCCCCCGGGGGACCTGCAGCACCAATGGCGAGCCAGCGGCACCTGCGCCAGTGCACTTCTACTGCCGCCTCTGCCTGGTGACCTTCAGCTCGCAGGAGAGCTTCGAGAGCCACTGCTCCTCCATCGAGCACATGCAGATGCTCTCGGCCGACACCTCTGTGCAGTGGGTCCACCGCGCGCCGCCCCTTGGGCTCACCAAGTTCTCGCTGTGTAGCAGGTAAGGCGTCCCCCGGCGCCGCGGGGAAGAGGGCAGGGGCAGTGCGGCTCCCTGATGGACCCTCATGCCACCGGGCGTGGGTGGCACCTGGGACTCCTCTCTCCTGACAGAGTGGATGTGTGTGAAATGGGGACGAGCTGCACCAAGGCTCATTCCGCCGAGGAGCTGCAGGAGTGGATCCAGAGGGTCAAGGCTGACGTGAAGAAGAAGCAGCAAGCGCTGAAAGAAGGGCTTTTGTCCTACCAGGACCAGCTCATTGCCGAGTATCGGTCATGCTCCAACGAGGTGTTGATTGTGAGTGGCGGGCGGCCGGGTGGGACGCAGAAAGGGATGTGGCAGCCCCCTTCCTTCACCTCTTTGGAGACGGCAACCCGAGAGGCTGCTCAGGGTACCCGACCACGCCGCTTTGCCGCGGGGCCTTTTGTTCCCCCAAGCCGCTGCGTGGGGGCGCTGGGGCGC
>NW_010429768.1:22621-23550 GCF_000710305.1 Buceros rhinoceros silvestris | reverse complement strand
GTTCCCCAAAGCTGCTGCGTGGGGACGCTGAGCAGCGGTGGCTGAGGACTGAGCAGGAGGATTTACTGATGGTCCCTGTCAGGATGTAGCCTAAAGGCAGAGGAAGAGGATGGCCCCGTGGAGGGTTCTGCAGGGCATCCCTGGGATGTCACCTTCAGTCCCGCCCCTCTTGTGCCTCCCCCACAGATGGCTGAGCACGTCGAGGGCGTCAGAGTCGTGTGTGAGCAGCACTTGGACGTGCAGCTGGAGGACAGGAGGGCAAAGTACCAGTGGAAGTTCAAAGTCTTCTCCCAGGTAAGCCCAGCTCAGCGCAGTGGGAGCTTGCGAGCTGCTGCCAGCGCCTGCTGCTCGCACGGTCCTTGTCCTTCGGGGTCTTCTCTTTGGTTTTTAATTATTGTTTCTGCGAGAGGCAGAGGAATTGGGATTTGGGCATGTCCAGATGAGGACGTGGGTTGGGTATTCGGGAGCAGTGCCTGAGCTGGGGCCATGCAGGAGGGGTGCAGCCACCGTGTCTCCTGTCTCATCTCATGTGCTGAGGCTGCTCTCAGCACCTCCCACGTAGCATCACAAATGACACAGTTCGGCTGCTTTCCTGCCCAGGGTTTTGTGGGTGTTGGAGGCAGGAGGCTGGATCTGATTGTCCTCTGCAAAACAGGAGATTTCCCATTTGCAGGTCGCTGGCTCTGTCGCTGTAAAACAGGAACCTGAAGGTTCTTTAAGACCTTAAACTAATTGCTGTGGGGTCACATGAGGAATAAGCTCCTTTAAGGAGAATTTCAAGTGCGCTGCAGGTCCATCACAGCGTTCGGCGGCTGCAGCAGCTTTCGGTAGGGAACACTGCTGGGAGGACCTCATCACTGCTGAGCTCCAACCCTGGGCTGCCCTCACCATGTTCCCATCTTCTCCCCCATCGGCAGGGGCCTCTGGCG
>NW_010429768.1:22319-22606 GCF_000710305.1 Buceros rhinoceros silvestris | reverse complement strand
GCAGGTCCCTCACAGCGTTCGGCGGCTGCAGCAGCTTTCGGTAGGGAACACTGCTGGGAGGACCTCATCACTGCTGAGCTCCAACCCTGGGCTGCCCTCACCATGTCCCCATCTTCTCCCCCACCGGCAGGTGCCTCTGCAGCACGTGGCTCTACTGAAGCGGGAACCTGGCGTCAACTTCTACCTCTTGGGGAATGGGCTTTCCCAGGGCACCCACCTGCGGGGGGAGCATGTGGCCACCCTGACCTCCGCACCCACCGCGGTGGTGGAGGGCTGCATGGAGTGTC